>NW_026646873.1:0-123000 GCF_950005125.1 Chionomys nivalis | reverse complement strand
CTGCCATGTACCTGAAAGCATGAAAAAAATAAACTAAAATAGGTTTTTGTCACATACTGGTAAATTTTGCTGCTATGTCCAAATATGTGTGTTGCAGGACCTCTTTCTGCTCCTTCAGGCTATAGCAACTGAGATAAAGGCCATTGGGGTGTGGTGTCTCTCTCTTTCAAAATGGAGCAACTGCCTTCAGCTTGCTCTCTTGCATCCACCTCCACATCCAGCTACTAGGCTCCTCTCCTCATCCTGCAGAGGGCTGTTGTCTGGCATGGCAATCTGTAAGGTTTGCCCCTTAAAAGAAATAACTATTTTATGTATCATAATTCTAAATTGGTGTGGAGATTGTTTGTGACTTACACCTTCCTATGTGATGAGAGCATACAGGGTGTGAAGGGGGTTCTCACTGTTCTTGTTGCAGAAGCCATGGCAGCAGGAGTAGGAGGCCTCTCATTCTCTGTAAGGAAATCAGTAAACATTGGGGACCAGTGAAAGGATGCCCTGAAACATCAAGGCTTGAGCTTTCAGACCGCAATTCCTCCAGCTAGGTTCTGGGACTCCACAACCTACAAAACCTCCTGAGGACCAAGTATTCAAACCAGAAGCCTGTGTGGGCCATATCACATAAAATCGTAGTGAGTACACCAATGGTTTTTTTTTTAAATGTACATCCTTTTGTCCCTCCAGAAACATTTGTATTTCCAATAAAGATAACTTGCTGCCTCTTTGGTGTCCTGAAATTGCTCTAAGGTTATGGTGGGACATTCTTACATACCTGGCTGTGTTGTTATGAGACCTTAACGGGACAGCAATTGTTTCAGAAATCAAAGGCAGTTAGGTTCAAACCTGTGGTTAGCAGTGTGCTGGACACGGGTTGCCTATAGCTAATCTATGGAAAGATGGATTTCCTAAGAAGGGTAGCAGCACACATGGAGGCATGTAGTCTTACCTTTTCAAATGACCCATTTTGTGGCCTTACATCAGGCTCCTCTATTCTCCTCATCTTGGTTTCTTTACCAGATCAGGACAAAAATTAAAACTCAATGTCCTGGACGTGAACACTGAATGAGCTATCTATGTGAGATCACAGTGACAGAGCTCATGGGAATCTGACTCATTGTACAGGCTTGCCAGGCATCAATCTGTAATCTGCCTAACTCTACTGCGCAAGTGTTGTCATGGTTGCTCCTCTGTTCCTCCTCATATGGTCTTCATCTACAGAGAACTCAGAAAAATCCACCCCTGAGAGGGCAAGTTCTTTACAAATGAAAGTTTCTAGAACAGAAGAGACATAGTAGATTTATCTTGGCAACCTGTAGACACAGGACATGGGGAAATGGAAGAAGGGATTGAAGATGATAGAGACATGGAGGAATGGATAAATTCAATCATTCATTGGATAAGTGAGTGATCCAATGAAAGAGATGGCTAATAGGAAAAAATGTGCTGCATGCCCTCTGAAAGTCAGTCCAAATTGAGGGTAGATAAGGTTATCCACTAAGGAGGAAGCTTAGTCCATTTTGCCTTCTTTGTGCTCTAGACCCACCCAGGAGAGTGATGATGATGTTGAGGAGAAGAAGGGGCGAGGGTACCAGTTTGCCCTGTTACAAGTTTACACCCACATTGTAGCCAAATCACCTGACCTGGCACAGGTGACCTACATGCTGGGCCCTGAATGGCAGTTTGACACCTACAACCTTACTAACCAAGTTTTTGAAGATGAAGGAACCAAAACTGCCCTGTTAAAGATGTCAGGATCCTTGCATGATGGGAGTCAGGCATCAATATCATACTGGTATCCTCGGGTCTGATGGGTTTTTGGGGTCTTTGCCAAACTTCACCTAACATCACTGATTCCCTAGGTAACTGATTTTATGGAGCTCCGTGCATTCATCATATATGTGCATGTCACAAACCAATGTGATTCAATGTACTACTAGTTTAGCCTGGGTGCGGGTGAGTCTTTTCATAAGTTTTATAGCCAAAATCCCACAGAACATGATCAATGAAAAGGGAACAGTGTTTTACAGTTAAGGCAGGCCAATCGTTTAAATGAACTTACGGGGGTTGAATGGCATGCAAAAGACCTGTGAGAGTGCAAGACAGAAAGAATCCAGGCATGACAAAATAGGTAGAAGATAGAAGCCTGGCAAAAGTAAGTAGGTAGCCTTAGGTACACCCCATTGCAGAAGAGCCACTGAGAGGAGACACTTTTCTTTAGGCAGGAGGATCCGGGTCACTCAACATGCTCCAGTGGAGTTCATATACCCAGTGACTTCCAGATGGTATGAATTAAACCATTAATCAAATGAAACCCAATTTTCTTTGCTTCTGAGTACACATTTGTGACCCTTCATGATCACTCTCTATCCTCTTAAGTCCCAACACCTCGATGTCACATCTTTCCATATGACATGTTTTTCCCTCACGCATTATCCCTCTCTGAGATCCTACATCTTTTTGGCCACTCTCCTCTGTTTCCTAAACAGCCATCTTGTCCTCTTCCACACACTGCATCTCCTTTCGTCATTCCCTCTCCAAGGGGAAAAGACCATAAGTCCTGTTTTGTTTTGAGGCCTGTCTTTCTGTGATGTCCCATCCACCAGAAACTCCATCATTCACCAAACAACATAACACCTTCACAAATTTTATTTTTACAGCAAAAAAAATTCCATTGGGAAAGATACCAGGATTAATAGAAGACCTGAGGTATTTCTGAAAAAAAGAGTTTCCCAAACAAGTTTTAAGTCTGACCCCCAAAATTTGTGAATTTCACTTTAATAGATCTTCATCAAATCATAGACATTGTTAGTTTCAAGCAAGTTTTCTCAGTGTCCTATCTCCTGGAAATAACTGTCCTTAGTCATCTGTACCTAGTTCTCCTTTTCCTTTTTTTTTCTTTTCCGGTGCTAAAGTTTGAACTAGATAAAGCAACAATGCTTTACCACTGAGTTGAGTCACCAGTGGCCTTTTAGCTCTTCGCCCCGCCCTTTTTTCTGCCAGTTCTTTCACACAATTTCTCCCCTGTCCTCTTTGTATCATAATCATGCTCCTCTCATTTCCTGTTTTCTTGTGTTGTGGAAGGCCAGTGATTTGCATTTCATAGTCCTTTATAAAAGTCCAGGGCCCCTCACTAATCCTCTCCTAAATGTGTGGCTATTACTGTTTGGCTTTCAGTGACTGGAAATGTTCTGTTCTCGTCTGTTAGGAAATCTGGCTGCTGAATTGAGTATTTAGGACCAAAGTTTAGGCAGGATTCCTTATCAGAGCAGCATCTGTGTTGTCTTGAGTTGCTTATGGATTTCAGTTGCTATTGTTTTATACAATAAATAACTTAGGTAGTACCATAAATTTAGTTTACTGTGATTAATATGTTAATCCTCGGTGTAAAACATTTTAATTTTTTACATGGTAGATGTAGTTTCCTGTATCCCAGGCTGTGATCATACTTGCCGGCTAGTTGAGAAAACCCTTGAACTTCTCATCCTCATCAAACACACACTTCCTAAGTGCCGGGTTTACCGTCTAGGACCACTGTGCTTAGTCTTATGCCATGCTCGGTATTGAACCTACGGCTTGCTGTCTATTAGATGAACATCCCATTAATTGAGCCACGTGAGCACTAGTAATGTATTTGTAGCAACTGGATTTTGGTGTTTAATTTTCTGGCCTCTTGGCTTTAGTAATGTATATGTTATAATTTAGACATGTTATGCATTCTCCCCAGATTTTCTCATTATTATTACTGAACTCTTTTTCTTCTGGTTCTGTGCTTGTGCATGAATTACGAAGCCTTTTACTTTATGGGAATTTTGTTAAGTAGCAACATAAAAGAAAGTTCAAAAACTATCACATGACCCTATATGTTTTAGTTGTTTTTCCTGACTATATTGTTAGTGGATTTGGATTAAATTTTTTACAATTTATTTCATTTTCATTGGTGTTTTGTCTGCATGTATGTTTGTGTGAGAGTGTCAAAGCCCTGGAACTGGAGTTACAGACAGGCTTGGGTGCTGGGAATTGAACCTGGGTTCTCTGAAAGAGCAGCCAGTACTCTTTTAAATACTTATTTATTTATTATTTGTAGTAGGAGCTGTGGGCTGTATTCCTGCCACCCTTGCTCCTGGTCGCCTGGCTAGCTTATGCCCCGAAATAACAACACACAAACTGTATTCTTTTAAACACTGCTTGGCCCATTATATCTAGCCTCTTCTTGGCTAACCCTCGCACCTGGACTAGGCCATTTCTAATAATGTGTGTAGCACCCAAGGTGCGCTTACTGGCAAGATTCTAGCCTACGTCCATCATGGGTCGGAGCTTCATCGCATCTGCCCCAGAGAGCAGAGCTAAGGTGTATGAGCTCACTACCTCTTCCTCCCAGCATTCTGTTGTGTTTACTCCAGCCACCTATATACTAACCTATGAGGGCCAAGCAGTTTCTTTGTTTTTAACCAATGACCTTACTCCATCAATTATGTATATAGAATTCTGCCTGCATGTATTTTTGCATGCTAGAAGATGGCATGAGGTCTCACTAGAGATGGTTGTGAACCACAATGTGGATGCTGGGATTGAAATCAGGTCCTCTAGAAGAGCAGTCAGTGCTCTTAACTTCTGAGCAATTTCTCCACCCCTGCATGGCCACGTGGATCATGCTGTCTTTGAACTTACAGAAATCTGCCTGCCTTTGCTTCTCCAGATGGGATTAAGGCCTGTACCAATTATGCCCAGCTGAGAGCTTCTTTAGAGACTGTGACATGAAAGTACAGCTATACTTCAACCCTTGGCTGAAGAAAGTCAATTATCAGAGAGGGCCATCCTCTTCAGTGCACCTTGAGAAGGTCACACTTAGAACAGTGAGGAAGGAATGGAACACCTTCCTGGCTAGCCATATCAGCCTGTCAATCTTGTGATCAATGGGGTTATGATGTCTCTGCCGAATTACCTTCTCATCTCAAGTACTAACATTCTTATTCCAAATAAGTTGTGAACAGTAGCTCTGTTTTTCATTTTTCAAATCCCATGTCTGTATTTCTATTCTTATTTATCACATTATTTAACTAATATTCATTTCCGTATTTTGCTTGGTGGGTCAGAGCAATTGGCATTCACTCTAATTGTACTTAAAATTTTGTTTTTAAAATTTTTACCTTGAATAATAAAATACATTGCCATTTAAAAAATAGCTTTATAGCCAAGTGTTCATGCATGTATCCCAGCACTTGGTTGGTGACAGCAGGAAGACAGGGAGTTAAGAGGGTCATCTTTGTCTACATAGCAAGATCCAGACCAGCCTGGAGTATATGAAACAATATCTTAAAAAGTAGCTTTTCTGAGATATAATTCATATGATAGCATATGATCTACATAGTGTTTAAAATGTGTAACTGCATAAGTGGTGGTGATGCACACCTTTACTCCCAGCACTCAGGAGGCAGATGCAGGCAGTTAGTCCCCTGTGGGTTCTTTTACAGCCAGGTCTCTTTCACAGACAAACCATGTCTTGAAAAACCAGAAATAAACAAACAAACAAACAAACAAACAAATAAATGTGTAACTGAGTGGCTTGCAGTATATTGGTAAAGTTGTGCAGCAATCACCACACTCTAATTTAGGACTATTTTACCTTCCCCAAACAAACACATATTCTTTGAGAATCACTGTTCATTATTTGCTTCTCTTCCATGCCATTCTTCCTTTTCTGTTTTGTTTATATTTTTCAAGGCAGTTCTTGAACTAACTTTGAGCTTTAGATCTTTTTACCCCACCTCCTAAATGCTGGAATTACAGTTGTGCACCACCACATTTAGCTTCCCACTTGCTTCTTTGGACATCTGGACATTTTGTGTAAATAGATTTATACAGGAATTATTGATGTGGGAGTGTCATATATCAATCTGTTGATTTCATTGGTTAAGTAATAAAGAAACTGCTTGGCCCTCATAGGTTAAAACATAGGTGGGTGGAGTAAACAGAACAGAATGCTGGGAGGAAGAGGAAGTGAGCTCAGACTCGACAGCTCTGCTCTCTGGAGCAGACGCCATGCTCCCCTCTCCCCAGCAGACATGATGAAGCTCTGACCCAAGATGGACGTAGGCTAGAATCTTCCCGGTAAGCGCACCTTGGGGTGCTACACACATGAATAGAAATGGGCCAAGCAGTGTTTAAAAGAATACAGTTTGTGTGTCATTATTTTGGGGCATAAGCTAGCCAGGCAGCCATGAGCCGAGCTGTGGGAAGAGGCCCGCAGCTCCCTACTACAGATGGCGCCCAGACATGGGGCACTGAAACTACAGAAAGCTTGAGAAAGCTTGGGAAAGAATAGAGTAAAGCATGTTTTCTTGGTAACAACAATTTCTTGGGTTTGCTCTGCTTGCTAGAGGCAAGGAAGCACTCTCATCTAAGAGAGGCTTCCTGACTCAGCTTTAGCTGTAAAATCCTACAGCTCATTAAGAGTTCCTGCCACAAAACATTTAAATGGTATTGATAAAAGCTGACTGCATGCTTGTTTGTTTTCAGCCGTAGCAGGAAAAAAGTTGTGCTGTTTTAAAATGCTGACATTCTGGTCCGTTCTGCCAAGGCAAACTCTGACTCTTTGAGGCAGAAGGTCAGCTACAGAGAGAGCATTTGAGTGTTGTACCTTGTTTACTGGCACGGACCTTAAAACACCACAGAGTTGTGGTGATAAACATGGCTACAGCCGGTACCTCCGCCATGAGGCTGGAAAGCTAAGAAATGGGCTGAATCCAGCCGTCAAAGCCACGGCTTTCGTCCTACTGATATTGCTTGGTAAATTAAAGACTCAGGTGGTCAAAAAAGAGAGATATACAGTAAAAAGAGATTCAAAGACAAAAAAAAACTTTAAATGATTTACAGTGTGTTTAAAAATATATACAGGCTAAAAATTAAAGTTCTTAAAAGTAAAATAAAAAAAAGAGAGTAGTTGGGTGTGGTAGTACACACCTTTAATCCCACCAGTTAGGAAACAGAGGGAGATTGACCTCTAAGACTTCAAGGTGTGGTAACACACGCCTTTAATCCCACTGCCTGGGAGGCAGAGACAGACAGATCTCTGTGAGTTCAAGGACAGCCTGGTCTAAAGAGTTATTCCAGGACAAAGATATACAAAAAATATATTTGCATTGGTATGGATTTTAAGGTCAATTTTGTCATATGTATATGTATTTCTGCTCTTGATTAAGGTATTGTGATTGTGTAGTTCACTTAAAAATGTACTGTATAATTAGAAAATATAGGTTGCTAATGGATAATCATCAATAGTCAAGCTTGTAGTCATGTTAGTTAGATTTTCTAGATATATAGAGATATATTTCAGTTAGATAGACATTCTTCATATCTTTCAAAGACTGCAGACTATGGCATTTAAAATATTTTAATAACTTAGGGCATTTCATGACAATGAGACACGTCTGCTCCTGGCAGCACCAGCTACTTCAAGAGGAAGATGGGCATCAAAGAGGCTCCTTATGGAGTTTGATAGCCATTTGGGCAAGAAACTGCAATTACCTGGACTGTTAAACAAAAAACCCGCAGAAAGAGGACTGCTGAACTTGCCTAAATGTGAGATGATCTTTCAGGGTTCCTGATTCATAAAAGAGTCTATGAGACATTCTACAGGACACAACAGAAAGTGACTAAACTGTCTTTAAAATTTCCTGCTTGATAAAAATGTCTACTGGATACTATGGGCCTAAAGACTAAAGATGGATGCCCCAACGGTACAGAGGAACTTTAAATGACTTGTCCAGGCAGTAAAATGTCTCTGTCATTTTTAGAGTTTTGGATTTCTTGTTTACTTAGGTAATATTATATCCTTCTGGAGTCTTTGATGGAGTTAAAAATGGATAGATAGTTATAGTTTTCCTTAGTTATGATAAAAGATATAATAGATATAAATATTATAACTGTAATTCTTACTTGATAACCATTTTGTTATATGTAATTTTACTATGGTAAAGTTAAAGTCTTTCTTTTTTGTTTAAACAAAAAAAGGGGAAATGATGGAGGACTTACTTTCATTTAATAAAGAAACTGCCTTGGCCCATTTATAGGCCAGCCCTTAGGTGGGTAGAGTAAACAGACAGAATGCTGGGAGAAAGAAGCTGAGTCAGGAGTCGCCATGATTCTCCCACTCCAGACAGACGCAGGTTAAGATCTTTCCTGGTAATCCAGCTCATGGTGCTACACAGAATATTAGAAATGGGTTAGATTAATATGTAAGGGCTATTCAATAAGAGGCTGGAACTAATGGGCCAGGCAGTGGTTAAAAGAATACAGTTTCCGTGTAATTATTTGGGGGCATAAGCTAGCCATGTAGACAGCCGGGTGCTGGGGACGCAGCCCTGCCGCTCTTATTACAACAAATTATTTCTTTCCTACTTACAGAAATGTTTTCAAGGTTTATCCATATGGCTATGTATCTGACTTTATTTCTTTTTATTGCTGAATAAAACTCCATTGTATGAATGTACTTGTATCACATTTTATTTGTTCATGAAGGTGGTGCATATTTTGATCATTTCCATTTTGGGATTGTTAAGAACAATATCCTATGTCCTGTTTTTTTGTGTTTGTGTATGTGTGTGGACTCATGTTTTCCTTTCTGGAGATTAGAGCAAGCAGTTGTGATCATTGTGCAGCTTCCCTAAGGCAGTCCCAGAATGTTCCAAATTTCCAGTGCTGTAAGGGTGATTTGGTTGTCTGCTTGACTGACATCCCCTTTGCTGAAGGCACTTAGAGCAAGGGAGTGTATAGCAGCTGCCAATTAGGAAATCAGATGGCTCCATTCTCCAAGATTTTTACTTATTAAAAAATAGACATCAGAAGAATGTTTCATTTTTATATTTATTTTTTTTAATTAAGATTTTTTAAAGCATACACTCTCCTCCTTTTACATAACTATCCCCGTTCCCACCCCTTCCTCTCCTCCTGCTTTCCTCACCTTCCCCATCCCACTCCCCCATCCTGTCTTCATAAAGGGTAAGGCATCCTGTGGGGAGTCAACAAAGTCTGACACTTAACCTTGAGGCAGGACCAAGGCCCTCCCCTGAGCAAGGTTATCCCTCCAAAAAGAATGTGCTCCTAGATGCCAGTTGAAGTACTAGGGATAAAACCTGGTCCTATAGCCTGTGGCCCCACTGACTGCCCAAGCCCATATTCAGTGGGCCTAATTTGGTCTTCTGCACGTTCCCCGCTGTCAGTCCAGAGTCAGTGAGCTCTCACTAGCTCAGGTCAGCTGTTTCTGTGGGGTACCGGGCGCGATATTAACCCCAACCAACCGGACCCCTCATGCTACACCCGGGTTTAATTCCTAGCACCCCACATGGCAGCTCGCAGCTGTCTGTAACTCCAATTCAAGAGAATCTGACATTGTTATACCAATACACATGAAATAAAGTTAAATAAAGCTAAAAAAAAGATAAGTAATGTAGAAACTATGCTGGCTGGAACATTTATTTCTGACCAAGGAAATAATTTAATTGAAATGTCTGTAACTTATCCTGCTCCAGATGAAGTTTTTTTAAGAGTTTAGATAATTCTCAATAAGTGAGTAATAAATTTAAGCATGTAATAGATATTTGTACAACTAATTTAGGACTTTAAAATATAAGCTACATATTGAAACATCTAAGCAGTCTAGAACACAGTTGTTAGCGTCAGTGTTATTTGTTTTGTGTTTTGAGACAGGGTTTTGCTATGTAGTCCTTTCTGGCTACGAACTCAAAGGATCTGCCTGTCTCTGCCTCCAGAGTATTGAAGGGATGGGATCAGACACCCAGCTTTAGTGGTTTTTGTAATGGTGCATATAGAGTTAGGACTCTGTAAAGTGCTACATACTGTTATGTCTTGAAGAGTTAACATGCATCTTGCGTTGTACTATATTTGTTTCTTCATTTAGTTATGTGCTTTGAGAATAAATTGGTGATTATGCAAAAGCTAAACCAGTAATAATAGCCACAAATAGTTCTAAGTATTTGGGTATTTATGTATTTAGCTTATTTATTTATTTATTTATTTGTTTGTTTGTTTTTCTATAGTCTTACGTAGTCTTCTGTAGTCTAAGCTGGCCTGGAACTCATGCAGTTTAGGATGACTCATATTCCTGCTGCCAATTCCACCTTAATGCTGGGGTTATGGGTACACATCACCGAACCTGGGACATTTGAATATTTCCATTCTTTTGGAGTTTAAGAATCCATGTAATTGTTACATTGTATGTTAGATAAGTAATAATGTTCATTTGTCAAAAATGATGACTTTAATTAAAGTATTGCTTTATATAAAATTTCAAAAAGTTACTTTTTTGTGTGTATGTGTGTGCATACATTTGTGTGCTTTGTTGTGTGTGTAGAGTCAGAGTGCAAGTTTGCGGAGTATGTTCTCCGGTTACACCTTCATGTGGATTCTGGGGATTGTATGTAGTTCATTAGGCATGTGCAGCAAGTACTTTTACTTGCTAAGTCATTTTGCTGCCTCACTTTACATAGTTCTTTTTTGTTGTTGTTGTTGTTAAAATTGCAGAAGAATAGTCTTTATAGACCTGGTTTTGTAGGAGGTTTTATTGGCCTGATATGATCTCAAGCATGTTTGTTGTTCTGGTATAACAGAGTAGAATACCAGTTTCTTCCTACATATTGCCTGTCTAGTTTCATTCTTTTTATTGGCACCATCTGTATTATTGTTATTCTTTTGGGTTTGTTGATGCAGGGTTTCTATGTGTAGTCCTGGCTGTCCTGGAACTTGCTCTGTAGACCAGTTTGTCCTGAAATGCAGAGATCCACCTGCATCTGACTCCCAAGTGCTGGGATTAGAGGCTTGTCTCACCACTCCAGGCAGCATCTGTAGTTTTAAAATTTGTATTTTTTTCTATTTTGAAAGTTGTGTCTTTACTTGTTTCTTTACATTTGTGCTTGCCATTTTTAAAAATTCTTCCTCCTATTTCCTGTAATTTAGAACTTTGAAACACACATTGTTTGGTGAAATAGTCAAGTAAGTGAGCAGCATCATTGCTGTGAAAACAATGTGTTTCCTGGGGAAGCTCTGCTGCGAGTAAACAGTAAACTTCGAAAGGTTCTGTATGGAATGTGATCTTGTCAAGCAATATGGATGTATAAAAATAACAGACTCTGGACCTGATTGGTTTTCATATGGACTTTGATTTAAGATTGGCTTTTATGGAGCACATTTGGTAATAATAGAGCCGGCCAAATGTTTGGGTTTGTGTGAGGTGAAGGACTTAATGACATTGGTAAAGAAGGGTGGTCAGTGGAGACCATGAGCCTTGAAGAAACAAAGAAGAAGGTGGGGTGAGAACAGCTCTTGAAGTCCAAAGGAAATATAATTGAAAGCATTCAGATATTCATGGTGGTGCAAGCCTGTCATCCCAGAACTTGGGAAGTGGAGGCAGGAGAAACTCAAATTTGTATGCAGCCTGGTCTGTGTATCAAGTTCTAAGGTAGTCTGGGGTACACAATGAGAACCGCTGGCAAGAAAAAACATTTAAAATAGATGTGGATCTGAGTGAATGTATCTTTTAGGTTTTGAATCATTTTTAGATGACTATAAATTTGCATGTAGTTGAATAAAATAATACAGGGATTCCTCTGTACTCTTTACTTGTGGCGGAGCAAATGAATGTAGACAGATTATATAGATATATACAGCTTTAATAAGGAAATAGACTTACAGGACCACAGGTTCCCGTGGCGGAGCAAAAGACAAAAAAGGGCTGCTGGGCTCACGCCCAGCAGATTTATCCGTAAACATTAGCCCGAGGCGAACACGCCCCCAATGGGTGGGGCTATGTCCCTACATCTCCCCCTTTTGTCTAAATAAGATAGAACCAAACCAAATACAACTATATACAATAATAACAAATAATAAATATAACAAACAATATTGAGAACAAAACTTTTGCTAAACATTCTATCTCAAGGAGTCTAAATAACATAGAGAGTAACTACAATTATATAATCTTCAACTCCGTCAAAGATCTGAGAAGGGAATAAAGATTACTTAACAATCGAGAGATATCCAAAATGTGCAACAATTGACAGAGACAACTGACTACCTGGGCAATCACCCAAGGTCTCGTTTGCAATGTTGAGTCAACCAACTTTGGCTAAGGCCTAACATAACTGGCATACCATTATTAAAGGCAAGGAACTTTCTTAGGACTATCCTACCCTGTCTTGGCAAGATAAGACAATCCTGTTTCATCCACTTAGGGATATTCTGTATCTTTGTCAGAAGTTGAGGTATGGGCTTTTCTTAACCCAAAGGCCAGTTCTGCCAAGAAGACAAACTCCCAGTGGAGTGTCTTTGGTGCTCAACGTTCTCTCGGGAGTAGAGTGGTGTTGCCAGGAGTAATTGTGTCTCTTTGGCATAGAAATTTTAGGTTAGATTAAAGGCCATTTTCTACAGCTCTTCGAAGAGGCTGAAGATCATACTATCTATACTAAATATAATCTCTATGTAACTAAAAGACCTGATAAACTTAAAAATAAATATGACAAACATATAATTCTCAATACCTATCTAACTTTGAAGACTAAAAGAATAAACAACTGTGCAATATATGAAGACAATGATCTTCAACTGTAAACAATGTCATAGTATCAGAGGTAGAAATGTACAATGTAATATGGTAGAAGTATCAATACAATATAGACAAAGTTATAAGCATACTCATACAAAAATAGAGGTAGGAACACTCACATTCAATATTCAACATATCAGTATACAAGAAACAGTACCAGTACAATTTTCTATAAACAGTAATTCACAAATACCAATCATCCCCAAAAACCAGTTAATCCCCCTTCTTCTTCCTCTTCTCTCTCTTTTTTTTTTTTTCAAAAAATTATCACCCCATCCCCTCAACCCTAAACCAACCACTAAAAGATGTCCCCAACCCTGAGGGCAAACTCTGTTGGGAGAGGGGACGTCGTCCTCTAAGATTGCTTCTAGCTGACATGGGGGCGACGTTCTTCTTAGGGGGTCCTGTGAAAGCAAATGATGGTAAAATTCCCAAATTAACCTTTGACCTAAGAAAATTGTAACTAGTCTCAGAGCATTTTGAGAAGGTCCGACCAGAGTGTTGTCAAAAATGTGCACCATTCGAAATTGTCTCTTGTAGTTGGTACCAAAAAACAGGTCTAATATTAGCGCTTTTTTTAAAAAAAAAATCATGACGTCATAAAAACCAGATGGAGTTGATGTTGTGGGGCCCCATCTTCATCCTGGAAACTTCAAAGATTACTGTAGGAAAATTTGTTGCTTGTTATGGGAAATTTAAACATTAACAACAAGGACATATACTGACATATAAAGAAAGACACAGATATGAGGAAAAGCAAAGAAAGTTTAAGACATATATATATATATATATATATATATATATATATATATATATATATATATATATAAATTAATACTTACAGAACAAGTCCCTCCATCAGTAATTAAATATTAGGGGTACCTTAAATTCTTTGAAGATGGGTATTTTCCTGTGGAGATAAGAAGAGAACCCTGCCCCCAACCTATTTGTATTACTTACCATCAGTATGATTGCCATCCATGTGATTGAATTGTTATTTATCTTTCCCAACTGGCTTCTCTTCATCAAAACGAACCTTTATCAATTTTGTTGGAATCCACAATTTTTCCTCACCTGTGGAGACAAGAGCAAATCCCCTTCCCCAACGCAGCACATCTCCTGGCTTCCATTGTCAGGTCAGCACATCCTTGAAATAAACTGGTTGATTTAGTTCAGTAGACTTTTCCATTATCCAATGTCTTTCTGCAGCCGATGTTCCCTTCTCATTAGCGTTGAGGAAATTCAAGGTTAACAAAGCATTATGTAACCTATTTCTGGGGGTGTTTTCCACCCCTTTCTGTTTGTTCAACATATCCTTTATAGTTCGATTTGATCTTTCTATGACTGCTTGACCTGTAGGATTGTATGGTATACCTGTAACATGCTTGATATTGTAATAATCAAAAAACCGTTTCATTTTTCTAGAGACATAAGCAGGACCATTATCTGTCTTTATTTGTGTAGGTATACCCATAATAGCCATGACTTCTAATAAATGAGTGATAACTGAATCAGCTTTTTCTGAACTTAAAGCCGTTGCCCACTGAAAGCCTGAATACGTGTCAATGGTGTGATGAACATATTTTAATTTGCCAAATTCTGCAAAGTGGAACACATCCATCTGCCAGATTTCATTCCTTTGGGTGCCCTTTGGATTAGCCCCTGCAGGCAGTGGCGTTTGGTTATAGAAAGAGCAAGTAGGGCATTTCTTTACAATCTCCCTAGCTTGTTGCCATGTAATAGAAAACTCTTTCTTCAAACCTTTGCTATTAACATGATGTTTTTTATGAAATTCAGAGGCTTGTAGCACACTACCAATCAATAATTGATCAATTTCTGCATTACCTTGTGCTAGAGGACCTGGCAGACCCGTATGGGATCGGATGTGTGTTATGTACATAGGGCAAAGCCTGTTCCTAATCAAATCTTGCACCTGGATAAACAAAGAGGTTAGTTCTGTATCATCAGGTATAAATTCAGCAGTTTCAATATGTAAAATAACTCTTTCTGCATATTGTGAATCAGTAACTATATTAATAGGTTCTTTAAAATCCCTTAGCACCATAAGAATGGCATATAATTCTGCCTTCTGGACAGAATCATAAGGACTTTGTTCCACCTTACCCAAGTCTTCTGATTTGTAACCTGCCTTCCCTGATTTATTGGCATCAGTATAGAACGTACGGGCTCCAGTTATTGGAGTATCACGGACGATTCGAGGAAGGATCCAAGAAGTTCTCTTTATGAAGTTAAGCCTCTTGCTTTTTGGATAGTTGTTATTAATGTCTCCCAAGAAATTAGCACAAGCTCTTTGCCATGGTTCATTATCTTCCCATAATTTCTTTAGTTCATCAGCAGTGAAAGGCACTATAATTTCTGCTGGGTCTATGCCTGCTAGTTGACGAAGTCTCAACTTGCCTTTTATAATTAACTCAGAGACTTTTTCTACATAAGTTTTCAGTTTCTTACTTGGTTTATGTGGTAAAAAGATCCATTCCAAGATAATATCATCTCTCTGCATTAAAATTCCTGTAGGGGAAATTTTTGATGGTAGTATGACGAGAATACAGTCGAGCTCTGGATTTACCCTGTCCACATGCGCCTGTTGTAATTTTTCCTCAATCATTGTCAGTTCCTTTTCTGCTTCAGCTGTTAATTCTCTGGGACTGTTTAAATCTTTGTCACCATCCAAGGTTTTGTTCAAATGAATTATTAGATCAGGTGTTATCCCAATAGCTGGCCGTAGACTGGAAATGTCCCCTAATAGTCTTTGAAAGTCATTAAGAGTCCGTAGGCGATCTCTCCGAATTTGTGCCTTTTGTGTCTTAATTTTTTGTAAACCTATTTTATAACCTAAATAATTAACAGAATCTCCCTTCTGAATCTTTTCAGGAGCAATTTGCAATCCCCATTTTGGTAAAAGTATTTTTATTTCTTCAAACAGTCTGTTCAAGGTATCCATGTTTGAATCGGATAACAAAATGTCGTCCATGTAGTGATATACTATCGATTTGGGAAATTTCTTGCGTATTATTTGCAATGGTTGATTCACAAAATATTGGCACAGGGAGGGGCTATTTAACATACCCTGGGGGAGGACGGTCCAGTGGTACCTCCTCGAAGGTTGAGAATTATTATAAGTAGGCACTGTGAAGGCAAATTTTTCTCTATCTTCTTTTTGTAAAGGTATAGTGAAAAAACAATCCTTTAAATCAATAACTATGAGAGGCCATCCTTTTGGCAATAAAGAGGGCAAAGGAATTCCAGATTGCAGAGGGCCCATAGGTTGAATAACCTTGTTGATAGCCCTGAGATCTGTCACCATTCTCCATTTACCTGATTTTTTCTTAACCACAAATACAGGAGAATTCCAAGGGCTGGTAGATTCTTCTATATGTCCAGCATCTAATTGCTCTTGTACCAACTGTTCTAAAGCCTGTAACTTTTCCTCAGCTAAAGGCCATTGCTTTGTCCATATTGGTTTCTCAGTCAACCATTTTAAAGGCAAGGCTGTTGGTATCTCTGAAGGGACATCAATTGCTTGTTCTTGTACAGCCCGAATGGCCGGTTTTCTCCGTTTGTAATATCTTTTAATATTATCCCCAGAAATATAGGCTCTAGAAGTAGCAGGGATGTTAATTTGGGTATTCCATTGTTGTAATAGGTCACGACCCCATAAATTCATTGCAATATTGGCTACATATGGCCTTAATTTTCCTATTTGTCCCTCTGGACCTATACATTCAACCCATCTCGTGCTCTGCCTTACTCGAGATAGGGTTCCAATTCCCAGGAGCTGAACATTTACATTCTGAAGAGGCCAATATGGATGCCAAGATTCTGGGGTAATGATACTTACATCCGCACCTGTGTCCAGCAGGCCAGTAATAAAAATGCCATTTACACACACTCTCAGCTTTGGTCTTTGGTCATTTATAGAAGTTTGCCAAAACACACGGAACTCATCTTTCTGATCATTATTGCTTGTAACAGTAGGCATGGGGCTTTCTAATTGTCCTGACGAGTCACGTTCTCTGTAGTAACTGGAAATGACTGAACCATGTTTGCCATGGGGGCCTGTGAGGCCCCCCCTCTCACGTTTCCCGTCTGTATCAGGTTGCCTTGTCTATCTCTTGTAGACCTGCACTCATTCGTCCAGTGTCTGCCCTTTCCACATCTTCTACATAAACCTGAAGGCTGAGTCCTCCTATTTCTGTTATTTCTAGAAGATGCATTATTATTATTCCTGAAAATCCGTTGTCTACAATTCCTTTTCATATGACCCATTTTGCCACAATTAAAACATTTGGTATTCTGATGTCTCCTTTTACCATTGGAAATTGCTTCTTCTACCCATGCTTCAGTGCCATAGTCAAATGTATCAACATCTAGTGTATGCAAGACCCATTCTTCTAATGGCGCTGATCTGAGCTTTAAAGGTCCCAAAATCCTTTTGCATTCCACATTTGCATTTTCATAAGCCAAAGTCTCGATCATTATACGTCTTACTTCTGAGTCAGATATCCCTATTTGTACAGCTTTAGTTATTCTTTGTAAAAAGTCACTAAAGGGTTCTCTCTGACCCTGTTTAACTCTGACAAATGATTCCATCCTCTGTCCTGGGTCTTGCACCCTGTCCCAAGCCCTTAAGGCTGCTGTAGTACACACGGAGAGTATGTTTTCATCCAAATTAGCTTGTTCCTGAGGCTCAGAAAATAGCCCCTCTCCCAAAATTTGATCTATGGAAATCTCAGTTCCCTTTGCTCTTTCTTGCTGTTCTAAAAGTCTAGCCTCTTGCCTGAATAAGCATTTCCATTTTAATTGCGTTCCACTCTCAAGGACAGCAGAGCTCAGCTGAAACCAGTCAGAGGGCGTGACCTTATTCGTGGTGGCCCAAGACCTTAGCATCTCTTTAACAAAGGAGGCATTCATTCCAAAAGTCATTACAGCCTGTTTAATTTCTTTGAGATCATTCATACGGACAGGTTCCCATGTATCTTCCTTGATGAACCTAGGGTTTCTGGAACCAACTACTTTCTCAGTTGTTACAACTGGAAAGGCAGGTAGAACTGTAGGTAGAGCTTTGTGGGAATTGTCCCGGAGGGATTTACCCACAGATTTAGTTAAAATATGCTTTTCTACCTCTTGCTCTTCTTCCTCAGAATTTAGAAATTCCTCAATCATTTCAATTCTATTCACCATTGCCTTCTTTAATGTCTGAATCTCCTGTCCAGAATTATGTTCTAAAGCCTTCATTGAGGATTCTAAAGTATGAAATTTGTCCATTAGAGATAATGTCTCATCTTTGGACATAAGTTTTATAGCATATACCGTGCCTTCTTGTACAGATAATCTTTCTGTCAATCTGTCATAAGCTTTAGACAAAATCCGATTGTCACATTCAGCAGTTTTGATTCTCTCAGTTAATGTTTCTGTTCCTACTGAAAGGGACTGTAGCTTACGATCCAAATCAGCTGTTCCTTCTTCCATAGTAATGAATTTCTCCTTAATATCAGCCGTTAATATTTCAGTTCCTACTGAAAGGGACTGAAGCTTACAACTCAAATCAGCTGTTCCCTCTTCCATAGTAATGAATTTCTCCTTAACATCAGCCTGTACCTCTTCTAAATTTTTTTCAGTTTGTCGAGTTGTGTTAAACAAAGATCTGTTCTCTGCCTGGAGAACTTCAAACTGATTTTTGAGAAGATTGTTGTCATTCTCAATTGTTTTTAAGCGTTTTTCAGTTTGTCGAGTTGTGTTAAACAAAGATCTGTTCTCTGTCTGGAGAACTTCAAACTGATTTTTGAGAAGATTGTTGTCATTCTCAATTATTTTTAAGCGTTCAACCTCGTCTCGTAAAGACTTTATCATATTTCTATTATCAAACCATACAGTACCAAGGAAAACTACGAATCCCAGAAAGATCCATATCTGTGGGCTGACAGACACTTCTTGTAAAATCTCCCACATGGTACAACTGAAAAGGCTGTTAAAGTCTTGAATGGTAATGTTTTCAGACATTTTTCTTATTTATAAAAGAAAATTATGTACCTGTAATGAAGTTTTCCTGCCAGTGGTGGCTAAAGAAATGCACCTGAGTCCACGTGGTCTAAGCCAGAGCCGGTCTGAAACAATTAACTCAAAACAAAAATTATTGTACTGCCTGTTAAGGAAAGGGGTTGGTGGCTTTTACTTCAAAACCGCGGGTGCTTCACTTAAATCAGGCAGTGAAGGTTTGGAAGAAACAGGGAGCTATTAACTGCTCTGTGGGGGTTGCTGCTCTGCGACCGTAGTGGCCTGGAGTGGGGGAAGGGAAAGCGAGCAGGGAGCACACTGTAAATCGCCTTCCTGAGCTCAGGCAACTAGCCGGGAAAGGTGGAGCTTGCGCCCCCCCTGTGCCGGGTCGGGGGCAAAATAGCCCGACGTTGGGACGCCAAATGTGGCGGAGCAAATGAATGTAGACAGATTATATAGATATATACAGCTTTAATAAGGAAATAGACTTACAGGACCACAGGTTCCCGCGGCGGAGCAAAAGACAAAAAAGGGCTGCTGGGCTCACGCCCGGCAGATTTATCCGTAAACATTAGCCCGAGGCGAACACGCCCCCAATGGGTGGGGCTATGTCCCTACATTTACTCAGTTTTCCCCATTGATAACATCTTATAAAAACTACAATGTCAGGTCCACAGTATTGATATTGTACTCTGATAGTCAAATTGACATACTTCATCCTCACAAGGAATGCTCAGGGTACCATTTTTATATCTTGGCCCATTTCCCTCTGCCTGTATTTTCTCTTCCAACCTGACAACCATTCTTGTGTTTTTGTATCAGGTTTTCAAAGAACCAAAACTTATATACCCTACTTAACATTCTAGGATTGACTTTATCCACTTAGCGCTGATGTTTATCCTTTTGCTATAATGTAGCAACAGTGTACTTTTTTTAATTGCCGAGTAGTTTGCCACAGTATAACAGTACCACAATTTATCATTTACTCATGAAGACATCTTTGTGGTCTCTGGGTCCTGGCTATTATAAATAAAGCTCTTATATAAACATATACATATAGATTTGTCTTTGAACATATGCTTTCTTTTCTTTTTTTTTAAATTTAGTTTTTTTGTTCTTTTCGAGACATGGTTTCTATGTAGCTTTTGGAAACTGTCCTGGAACTACCTCTTGTAGACCAAGCTGGCCTCTAACTCACGGAGATCTGCCTGCCTCTGCCTCTTGAGTGGTGGGACTAAAGCTGTGTACCACCACTGCCCGGCTGATCATCTGTTTTTGATTCTTTTAGCTTATCCATAAGTAGAATTGCTAGTGTTATAGTAACCAACTTGCTTGCCAAAAAGTTCTAATTCTTTCATATCATTACTAGCATTTGGCGTTGCCATCTTTAGAAATTTGGTTAGTCTTTTATGTATGTGACAGTTTTTCATTGTACGTATTTTGTGTTTTGATTTTTCCAACTGGTTCTTAGGTAACTGTGGCTGCTCTTGACCTCCTGATGTTCTCCTGCCTCTATTTGAGCTACTGCATCAGGCTTCATTGTAGTTTTCATTTTAGTTCTTGTTGGTAATGATGTTGAATATTTTTCATGTGCTCATTTTTTTATATATCACTCAGGGCTTTTTGCACTCAGTTACTTCACCACTGACCTCTACCTACTACTTTTTTTCTTCCTTTCTTTTTTTATTAAGGATGAGCAGAATTGTTTTTTCCTGAAAGGATGAGGTTTTTTTTAATTTTTTTTTAGCTTTTGAGGAAATGGTTTCATATCAATAAGCACACGCATGTGTGTGTGTGTGTGTGTGTGTGTTAAGGAAAGGGGCAGTTGTACACACAGTAGTAAGGGTGGGTATAGACTTCTCAAGATAGAGTTGTCTGCAAGACAGTGTTCTTTGCAATCATGTATCAGGATTAGCTTTTCAACTAGAAAAGACCATTTTTTTGGAGCCGGGAATTGCCAAATGTTTCCTGCATAATTCTAGAGGAAGAACGTTTTTCTAAGTAAGGGCTTTATTTTGCTTGAAGTTTTTAAGTCAGTTTTAAACTATAAGTACTTATATGTGATACTAGTAATGAATCAGAAAGTGGCTTCTTTTTAATAGTTCTATGAAAAAATACTTGATATCACTAATCATTAGAGTAATGAAAGCAAAACCACAGTGAGATATCATATTATTACCTCTTCTCTGTTCAGATGGTCATTGTGGAAAAGACAAAAGAAGCAAAGCTTGTGGTGCACAACTTAATCCCAGCTCTTGGAAGGCTGAAGTGGGAGAACTAGGAGTTCAACCTAGGTAAGGGCACCCTTGGCTACATAGTGCATAGTGAACTCAAGATCACCTTGCAGTATTACCCCCCCAAAAAAGAATAATAGAAAAGAAAAAAAAAGAAAAAAAGACAAAGTCATTTTGGTAAAGACATAATAAAAATCTCTATAGGCTGTTGGTGGAATTATGGCTTGGTACAGTCATTATGGAAAATAGTATGGAGATCCCTCAGAAAGTTAAAAGTAGAAACAAGATGATCAGCAATAGAAAACGATAGCATGGTGTTTACAAGCATGCATGTATACACACAGTGGAAGACAACTCATACTTAATCATTTTTCTAAACTGGAAGACAGTATAATAAATGAAATAAGCCTAGAACTGAAAGACATGGAAATACTGATTGTTTTAACTTATAAATACAATATAAAAAGTTGAACTCAGAGACAGAGGCTAAAATGGTGGTTATCAGAGGCTGCCTGGGGAGAGGAGATAGGGAGATATTATTCCTAGGGTACAAAGTTTTAGTTAGGCTGAGTATGTTCTAGAGGTCTATTATTCATCACAATTGCTATAAACAATAATGTAGCTCTTTAAAATGGCTCAGTGATTGATGTACCATCACAGTTTCTAGAAACTGCCTCAACAAAACTATGCTGTAATAGATTGGAATAGAAAACCCTTGTAATAGAATTGTTTACTTTCATACAAAGAAGATTGAGAAAACACCAAAATCTGCATGCGGTGTGTGCCCATTTCATCTTTAAGGGGATTTTGTGGCGAGATTCATGACACCATCAGAATCAGAATGGTTCAGCAGGGCCTGTGTTGAATCTATGTATGCTAAATACTTTCATGACAAGATCCAGCATACTTTCCTTTATTGAAGATCAGAAATCACTGTAAAAGTATTGTAGCCCAGAATTATAAAGCTAAATAAATGTAGTCTTTTTAAGGAATAAGAGAAACACATACTTGAAAATTGCAAAGAGTGTGGATCTTAAATGTCAGCAATGAAATGTGATAGGTAAGTGAGATGATAGTTGGTTACCTCAACTTAGACATTTTGTAATGTTTATCTGCATCAAGACATTTACCCTGTAAATTTATCTGTTGGTTATACTTTAATAAAGCTGAGTAAAATTGAAAAACTGAAAGTATGCACTATCATCATTAGAACAAAAAAAGACATTGGCCTCTTTCAATAAGTTAAATTCTGGCAGATTGCTAGGGTAGGAAAATTAAGCCTTTAGTGTTTTATCAGCTGTCAGCTGTCATGCTTTGGACATCATGGCCTAGAATCTGTTCTTGTTATAGGCTTATTAAAGTAAGCTAGGCAGGCAGGCCTAGGCGGCGGAGGCACTGGCAGGCAGGCCTAGGCGGCGGAAGCACCGGCGCGCAGACAGCCCCAGGTGGCGGAGGCACCGGCAGGCAGGCCCAGGTGTCGGAGGCACCGGCAGGCAGGCCTAGGCAGCAGAAGCACCGGCTCACAGACAATTCCGGGCAGCGGAGGCACCGGCAGGCAGGCCCTGGTGGCGGAGGTACCAGCAGGCACGCCTAGGCGGAGGAAGCACCAGAGCACAGGAAGGTCGGGCAGCGGAGGCATAGTCAGGCAGGCCCAGGCGGTGGAAGCACCAGCGCGCAGGCAGGCCCGGGTGGCGGCGGCACAGGCAGGCAGGCCTAGGCGGCGGAAGCACTGGCGCACAGACAGTTCCGGGCGGCGGAGGCACCGGCAGGCAGGCCCGGGCGGTGGAGGCACTGGATGCAGGATAGTGCGGGCAAGAAACAGTGAAGCCTGCTCTGAGAGCAGATTGCCCCGCTACAATTAAATCAAACCCAATAGATAGCATCGGTAAGAGGAGATGGGCAGAAGCCAAGGCAAGAATTCACCCAACAATCAGAAAAACAACATGAAAACACCAGAACCGAATGATCTTACAACACAAGGACTTGAACACCCTAACACAGGAGAAGAGGAAAAAACTGACTTTTTGAAAGCAATAGAGTCCCTTAAACAACATGTAAAAAACGCCCTCATAGAAATGGATGAGAAGTATAACAAAAAGTCTGAAGAAATGAGTAAATACATACATGATACCCTGGGAAGCCAAGAAAAAATGATCAAACAGGTAATGGAAAAAGTCCAAGAATTGAAAACTGAAATGGAAGCAAGGAAGAAAACACAAACTGAGGACCAGCTGGATATGGTAATTATAGGTCAATGAGCAGAGACTACAGAAACAAGCATAATCAATAGAATACAAGAGATAGAAGAAAGAATCTCAGATTCTGAAGACAACATAGAGAAAATAAAGGGACTGATCAAAGAAAACACCAAAACCAACAAATTCTCATCACAAAACATTCAGGAAATATGGGACACAATAAAAAGACCAAACCTAAGAATAATAGGGATAGAAGAAGGAGAAGAGGCACAGCTCAAAGGTCCAGAAAACATTTTTAACAAAATTATGGAAGAAAACTTCCCCAACATAAAGAAAGATATTCCTTTAAATATTCAAGAAGCATACAGAACACCAAACAGACTGGATCAAAAAAAAACGTCCCCTCGCCATATAATAATCAAAACAGAAAATATACAGATTGAAGAAAGAATATTAAGAGCTGCAAAGGAAAAAGGCCAAGTAACTTATAAAGGTAAACCGATCAGACTTACACCTGACTTCAATAAGGAAACCATGAAAGCCAGAAGGTCCTGGATAGAGGTACTACAGAAACTAAGAGACCATGGATGCAAACCCAAACTACTATACCCAGCCAAGCTATCGTTCACTATCAATGGAGAAAACAAGACATTCCAGGATAAGAACAATATTAAACAATACGTTGCCACAAATCCAGCCCTACAGAAAGTAATAGAAGGAAAATCACAACCCAAGGAATCCAACATTGCCAACACTGCCTACAATAACCCAGGCATCTAGCGACCCTTCAACAGCACAATTCAAAGAAGGGAGACACACAAACTCTTCTACCAAAAGCAGTAAGAATAACCGGAGTTAACAACCACTGGTCATTAATATCACTTAATATTAATGGTCTCAATTCACCAATAAAAAGGCACAGGCTAAGAGATTGGATACGAAAACAGGATCCAACAGTCTGCTGTTTGCAAGAAACTCATCTCAACCACAAAGACAGGCATCTACTCAGAGTAAAGGGTTGGGAAAAGGTTTTTCAAGCAAATGGTCCTAAGAAAAAAGCAGGTGTGGCCATACTAATTTCTAACAAAACTGACTTCAAACTAAAATCAATCAGAAGAGATCGACAGGGACACTTTATACTCATATCAGGAATGATTCAGCAGGGTGAAGTCTCAATCCTGAATATCTACGCCCCTAATATAAAAGCACCCACTTATGTAAAAGAAATATTGCTAAAACTCAAGGCAGACATCAAATCACACACACTAGTAGTAGGAGACTTCAACACACCTCTCACACCAATGGACAGGTCAATCAGACAGAAAACTAATAGAGAATTAAGAGAATTGTTGGAGGAAATGAATCAAATGGACTTAACAGACATCTATAGAAAACTCCACCAAATAGGAAAGAATACACCTTCTTCTCTGCAGCTCATGGAACCTTCTCGAAAATTGACCACATACTTGGAAATAAAGGAAACCTCCACAGATACAAAAAAAATCAGTGTCCACCTGTGTCTTATCAGATCACCACGGACTAAAGTTAAAAGCCACCAACAATGCTACCCCCAGAAAGCTGACAAACTCATGGAAACTCAACAGTCAACTACTGAACCACACCTGGGTCAAGGAAGAAATTAAGAAAGAAATTAAAGTCTTCCTTGAATTTAATGAAAACAAAGAGACAACATACTCAAACCTAAGGGACATGATGAAAGCAGTGCTAAGAGGAAAGTTCATAGCACTAAGTGCCCACTTAAAGAAAATGGTGAAAGCATACATTGTGGTTTTAACAGCACACCTGAAAGCTCTAAAAAAAAAAAAAGAAGCAGATGCGCCCAGGAGGAGTAGAAGACTGGAAATGATCAAACTGAGGGTTGAAATCAACAAAATAGAAACACAAAAAACAGTCCAAAGAATCAATGAAACAAAAAGTTGGTTCTCGGAGAAAATCAACAAGATTGACAAACCTCTATCCAAACTAATTAAACGACAGAGAGAGAACACACAAATAAATAAGATCAGAAATGAAAAGGGGGACATAATCACAGACACAGAGGAAATTCAGAGAATCATTAGATCTTACTACAAAAGCCTGTATGCCACAAAACTGGAAAATACAAAAGAAATGGACACTTTTTTAGATAAGTACAATATACCAAACCTAAACCAAGACCAGGTGAACGATCTAAATAGACCTGTTAGTCGCGAAGAATTAGAAACAGTTATCAAAAATCTCCCTTCCAAAAAAAGCCCAGGGCCAGATGGTTTCAATGCAGAATTCTACCAGAACTTCCAACAAGAGGTAATACCTATACTTCTTAATGTATTTCACAATATAGAAACAGAAGAGTCATTGCCAAATTCCTTTTATGAAGCTACAGTTACCCTGATACCAAATATTTTACAAATTTTTTAATTTACAATGTTTGTTCATAAGAGGGGAGAAATTGTCAGGGTATTTGAGACAGAGTCTCAGAGGGTTCTCATTTCCTTCTTTTCTTTCTGTTTACATTTTTATTGATTATTTGGGAATCTCACATTATGTGCCTCCATGGTGCTCACCTCCCAGTCTTCCCATGTCTACTTCCTGTCCACCATGATCTCCCCACTTCAAAAAAGAAAAGTCTATTGTGTATTGACTGTATATTCACTGAAATGGTAAAATTCTTAGTGGCCTAGTTCCCAACGGGAATGAGTTTTTCTCAGCCTATATCCATGCCAGAAACCATCCATCAGCTGAGCAAAGCTTTGCAGTGGCTGGGATGGGGTGGGAATAGATGTCCTGCACCCATGCTACTGCCTGTATTGCCTGCACTGAGGGGCAGAGCAGGCTCTCCCATACTCATGGGCATTAACATGGCTTCAGACATCAACTCTGACCATGGGCTTCCTCATGGTCTTTGGTGGTAAACTTGGACCACAGACATCAACCTGGGTGTTGGCCATATCAGAACCCTAGGGACTGCATGGACCATGTCCCTCAAACATGGTCTCAGGTGGTTACACATGCCACTCACACAGGCTTGGTGCACAAATACAGCAGAGCCTGAGGACATCACAAAGGCATTGGACAGTAGCACAGACTGTGTAGGTTCATGTGGATCTCAGGCTTCATCTCTGTCTGGAAAGCAGCATGAACCTCTAACACCAACACAGCCTCTTGTGCTATCGTGGACCACACTGGTCCTTCGAGGAGGTCCAATCCAGAAGATGAATGTTGCCTCTCGTCAGGCCTCCATTGTTGCCCAGAGCCAGGAGGAACTGCTGCCTGGCAACAGCTTGAAGGCTGTTGTATATCATGCTGTACTTGAACCTTTGTGCCTACCCTGCCTCCAAACTAAGCATCCCCTGCCTCAGCCTCTCAAATGATAGGATTATAGATATGACCCTCTATGTCCAACAAAGCAGACTGGCCATTTTTTTTCTTCATTTTTAGGGTAGAACCTCGATCTTATACATACTAGACAAATTCTTAGCTTCATGCTCAGACCAGAAAACTTGGTTTATTTTATAGATTGATTTTATTTTTATTTTATGTGTGACTGTTTTACCTGGATATATATTCAGGGTGAAGCGCACAAAGTGCAGAAGAGGGTACTGGAGCCTTTGGAACTGGAGTGATGATTGCTAGCCTCCATTTGGGTGCTGGGAGCGAAACCAGGGTCCTCTGGAAATGCCATTATGTACTCTTAACCTCTGAGCCATCTCTCCGGCTTCGAAGAAAGGTTCTTATAATTGAATTTTCTGTGTTTAGTTCATTCACAGGTTAGCAACTCCAAAATCTTAGAAATGAAAAACTTGCTTTCAGTAGATGACTGTACAGTTTCCATGAGTTTGTAGGCTTTATGGGGGTAGCATTGTTCTTGAATTCTAGCTTTAATCCATGGTGATCTGATAAGATACAGGTGGTTACAGATATTTTTTTGTAACTGTGGATGTTTGCTTTTTTGGAAGTAAAGTCATAACTGTTGATTTGCTGAATGGCATTCATTAACAATGTAAAGTCAAAATATACCAATTACTTATCTGGAAATGTTCAGTAATCAAAATATAAAATAAATAATTGCACCATTTCTTTAAAAAAAATTTGTGTGTTTGCCTTCTTCGAGTTGCGCTGGTGAAGTGTCTCTAATTGTCAGAGATATTGTGGTCATTGTTGGACTCCTTGGTTAGGTTTTTTCGCTTCCTCCCTGCCTCCCATTTCCCTCCGCTTCTGCCTGCCCCCCTCCCCCTCCCACCACTTTTCTTCTCCTCCCTCACCTGTCCCAAGAGCAGTCAGGGTTCCCTGCCCTGTGGAAATTCCAAGGTCCTCCCCACACTATCCAGGTCTAGGAAGGTGAACATCCAAACTGACTAGGCTCCTATAAAGCCAAAACATGAAGTAGGATCAAAATCCCGTGCCACTGTCCTTGGACACTAGCATCAACTCTCATTGTCTGCCATGTTCAGAGAGTCCGGTTTTATCCCATGCTTTTTCAGTCACAGTCCAGCTGGCTTTGGTGAGCTCCCAATAGATTGGCCCCACTGTCTCAGTGGGTGGGTCCACCCCTCGTGGTCCTGACTTCCTTGTTCATGTTCTCAGTCTTTCTGCTCCTCATTAGGACCTTGGGAGCTCAGTCTGGTGCTCCAGTGTGTGTCTCTGTCTCTCTCTCCATCCATCGCTAGAAGAAGTTTCTATGGTGATATGCAAGATATTCACCACTACGGCTATAGGATAGGTTTATTTCAGGTTCCCTATCCTCAGGTGCCCAAGGAACTAACTGGGGACATTGCCCTGGGCACCTGGTTGCCACTCAAAGTTCAAGTCTCTTGCCAACCCTTATGTGGTTCTCTTAACTAAGATATGAGTTCCCTGTTCCCCTATCCAAACTTCCTATATCCCCAATATCCCGTTTCATCAAGATCCCCTCATCCTCTCCTTCACACTTTTCTCTCCCCATCTCCCCGCACCCCCATCCCACCCCACCCCCAAGATTTTAAATTTTTGCCCGGCAATCCTGTCTATTTCCCCTAGCCAGGAGGATAACTATATGATTTTCATTGGGTTTACCCACTTGTTAGCTTCTTTAGGATCACAAATTATAGACACAGTGGCCCCTATCCATGGCTAGAAACCAATGATGAGTGAGTACATCCCATGATCTTCTTTTTTGGTCTGGGTTACCTCAATCTTTATAGTATTTTCAATTTCCATCCATTTGCATGCCAAATTTGATAAGTCATTGTTTTTTACCGCTGAGTAATACTTTAATGTATATATATTCCACACTTTCTTCATCTATTCTTCCATTGAAGGACATCTAGGATGCTTCACGGTTCTGGCTATTACAAATAATGCTGCTATGAACAGAGTTGAACAAATGCTTTTGTCATATGATAGGGCATCTCTTAGGTATATTGCCAAGAGTGGTATTGCTGGGTCCAGGGGTAAGTTAATCCCAATTTTTCTGAGAAACTGCCACACTGATTTCCAAAGTGGTTGCACAAGTTTGCAGTCCCACCAGCAATGGATGAGGGTACCCTTTTCTCCACAACCTCTCCAGCAAAGGCTATCCTTGGTGTTTTTGATTTAAGCCATTCTGACAGGTGTAAGATGATATCTCAAAGTTGTTTTGATTTGCATTTCTCTGATCGCTAAGGAGGTTGAGCATGACATTAAGTTTCTTTTGGCCATTTGACCTTCTTCTGTTGAGAATTCTCTGTTCAGTTCAGTGTCCCATTTTTTAATTGGGTTAATTATCGTTTTAACATCTAGTTTTTTGAGTTATTTATATATTTTGGAGATCAGACCTTTGTCTGTTGCGGGGTTGGTGAAGATCTTCTCCCAGTCAGTAGGCTGCCTTTTTGTCTTAATGACAGTGTCCTTTGCTTTACAGAAGCTTCTCAGTTTCAGGAGGTCCCATTTATTCAGTGTGCCCTCAATGTATGTGCTGCTGGGGTTATACATCTTTGGGATATTTCTATAATTAGGTTAAGAATTTTATTTGTTCTTTTGAGTCACACTAGGTAGGGCTGCTTACTTTTCATGACTTGTACTATTTGGAGTTGTTTCCATAATTAGATTGGGAATATTATTTGTTCTTTTTGAGTCACACTAGGTGGGACTGTTATTTATGATATTTTAAGTATTTATCTCTTTTAACTATTATCAGCAAACAGTACATTATTAGGACTTGGCTTTCATTTTTGTACTACTAATAGTACCAAGAGGTGTTTAATAGACCTTTTTTACTACATGATGTAGTGTAGATCCAGGCTGTGTGCTGACATAAGTGTTTTGTTTACAGCTAATCACTTTGCAAGGGGAGGTCATCAGGTTTTGTGTTTGTTTTAAAAAGTGGTTTTTTAGCTTTACTTATTTTCCATTTGTAGGGCTACATCTCTGATTTGACCCAATACTTTCTACTTCAGTATACCTGTGCTATAGCCACAACTTGTTATTTCTGTTTTCTGTAAGTTTATACCACACAGCATCACTTGAAAGGGAAGTCAGTTGGTTAAGTGAGTTAAGGAGTGGTGGCATGCCTAAGACAATAAGCAATAGAGGTGAGGCGGCCAGATCTTGTCTTGCCCTCTAACCAGACTCATGATTATCGTAAATATCACCATAGAACCTTCATCCAGCAACTAATGGCAACAGAGGCAGAGATCCACATTGGAGCACTGGACTGAGCTCCCAAAGTCCAGTTGAAGAGTTTAAAGTTGTTTTCTTCTACTTCTTTTGGGTTAGGATTATCAAGTCTTCCTGTTGTGTGACCACTGGGTTCTGGTGTTACCATGTTGCTTTTTAGGTTGTTGGAGGGATTCTTACTTTGGCACCTACCCATCTAGTCCTTCAAATGAGGCCTGCAGTGTTTTTGTGTCTTGGTCCAGTCCTTGAAGTGGCTGTCTGAGTGTTTGGGAGTTTTTCTTGATATGCTTTACTATCACTGTCTGTCTCAGAAGTTTCTGAGGTCTCTATATGCCTGCTCTCTCACTCTTCTTTCCTGGTTTGCTCTCTTTGTGCTCTCTTAATCCCCTCAGTGTTGGAGCAAGCTCTTGGTCCCCTCAGTATTATAGCAAGCTTTCAGCTCTTAGGCAGGGTGTGGCTAGTACCTTAGGGGGTGTCCCATGGGTGGGATTGGGTTTGAGGGGATCTTAGCCACAGGAAACTCCCTGCTGGCTTTCAAGAAAAGCTGAGGGAGTTGGGGAGGGGCCTGGAGTTTTGTCCGACTGGGGAGGTCCTAGAGAGTGGGGCGTCCTGCCATGTTCACTCACCTCTTAAGTCCCCTCAGTATTGGAGCAAGCTGTGTTTAAAGTACAACCCAAGTTGCAGGAGGATAGCCTTTATTATTTTTTAAAAAGATTATTTAAAAAAAGATTTATTTTATTTGTATGTGTGTCTTGAGTATGTACCAGGTGTGTGCTGGTGTCTTTTGGCATGGTGAGAAGAGTTCAGATATCCTGGAACTGGAGTTACATGTCAATGAACTTACTCATGGGGCTGCTGTGATCCAAACCCAGGTCTCCTAGAAGAGCAGCAAGTACTCAGTGCAAAGCTATCTTCTCAGCCCCACCTTCAGTACATTGTTTTACAAAAAGTTAAACTGTAATCTTTACTATGTTGGTAATAAATTAAAGAACTAGAAGTTTTTTACATTTATTTCCACACACAGGGTGGGGGGAGAGAAAGAGAGAGAGAGAGACAGAGAGAGAGATAGCACGATACCAAGCTAATTTATAAAAGAAAGCATTTTACAGTTACGGAGGGTTAGTGCATCACTGTGACTCTGGAGTCTCCAACATCTTGGATCTTTAGTACAAATCCAAGCTTCTTGTTCTCAGCTTTATATGATGGCCTCTATGGGCCTTCAAGCCACATGACATCAGGGCTGTAACATTTTTCTCAGAACTAATGAGGAAGATTTCACAACCTCTTAACTCCAGTATTTTGGATTCTAAATTCAGGCAAGTATTGTTGTACATTTTGGATGGAATATGGCTCTCTCATTGGATTCCATTTGTATAAACTTTGAACTCTTGGTGTTTTCCTTTGTTGAATAAGCTTTACTTTGTTTTTGGAGTAGATTCTCTAGGGATTTTCTTTTTACATGTTTCATGGTCATCTAGGTGGGATCTTTACCTTCATTCCATTTCTCTGTACCTCTTTCAGCACAAACCTAGGTGTAGGCATTTTATTTCCTGTTCTTCCTTTTTCTCCTCAGATTGTGCATTTGTATTTCTCTTTGCTCGGTTTGCACTTTTCTTTCTTTCTTTCTTTCCTTCTTTCTTTCTTTCTTCCTTCCTTCCTTCCTTTTTTTTTGGGGGGGGGACAGTGTTTCTTTGTAGCTTTGGAGCCAGTATTTGGGGTTTTAACTCAGTGGTAGAACACTTGCTTAGCAGTTTTTCATTTTAGAGCTGCATTAAGAATGATTACTAATAACCATGAGTCAATACTGTGTTGAATGAAATCTCTGCCAATAATATTGTTCCAAAACTCTTCAATTTAGCCTCAAGCAGGTTCTTAGGACAAGGGCCAAAAGCAGCCACATTGTTGGCTAAAACATTACAAGAATTGTCTTTATTCCAGTTTCTTTTTAATTTTTTTTTATTTTTTATAAATAATACCATTCAAAATTTGCACTTCCTCCCCTCCTCCCATTTCCCTCCTACTCCCCCACTCACTCTTCCCCTTCTCTGCCAATCCTAAGAGTGCAGGGTACCCTGCCCTTTGGGAAGGCCCTCCCCCCTCCATCCAGGCCTAGGAGGTGTGCATTCAAACAGACTAGGATCCACAAAAGCCAGTATATGCAGTAGAGACAAATCTCAGTGCCATTATCATTGGCTTCTCAGTCAGCCCCCATGCCTCCAGCTGGATTTAGCTCAGGCACACTGTCTCAGTGGGTGGACCTACCCTGCCTGGTCCTGATGTCCTTACTCATCTTCTCCCTCCTTCTGCTCTTCAACTGGATCTTAGGAGCTCAGTCTAATGCTCTGCTGTGGGTCTCTGTCTCTATCTCCATGAAGGTTCTATGGTGATATTCAAGATAATCATCAGTGTGAGTATGGGACAAGGCCAGTTCAGGCACCCTCTCATCTACTGCCCAAGGATCTAGCTGGAGATATCCCCGTGGACACCTGAGAATCCTTTTAGAGCCAAGTTTCTTGCCAACCCTAAAATGGCTCCCTTAATTAAGATATCGTCTTCTCTGCTCCCATATCCCCCCTTCCTCCATCGCAACCATCCCACTCTCCCAAGCTCTCCCTAATTGTTCCCTTCTCCCTTCTCTCTCCCCCCTCCCCTTCATCCTACCCCATCCCCAAGTTCCCAACTTTTGCCCAGTGCTCTTGTCTGCTTCTAGTTTCCAGGAGGATCTATATGTTTTTCTTTGGATTCACTTTATTCCAGTTTCTAATACTGTTTCACCCTGAAACTTCGTGAACTGGGCCTCTATAATCCACATTGCTCTCAGTACTACTGTCTTCAAAGCTCTTGTAGCATTTTTAAGCCCCACTTAAAACATTCAACCACTTCCCTCATACAAAGTTCCCAAGTCAACATTCCTCTAACAAGCAGCTTGACCAGTCCTGTCACAGCAATACCATGTAACAACGTTATCATAGTTACTTTTGTATTGTAAAGAGACACCATGATGAAGGCAGCTTATAAAAGAAAACATTTAATTGGGGGCTTGCTCATGGTCATAGAGTGAGTCCATGACCATCACGTCATGGGGCATGGCAGCACACAGGCATGACACTGGAGAGTAGCTGGGAGTTTTAACCTGATTTACAAGTTGGTAGCAGAGTTGGTAGAGGGGGGGCTGGACCTGTCTTAGGCTTCTTAAATCTCAAAGTACACATCGTGTGAAACACCTGTCCAACGAGGTCACATCTAATCTTTCTCAAAATGGTTCCACCAACTAGGGATCAAGCATTTAAATATAGGAGCTTTTATGGGACCATTCTCTTTCAAACCACCACATTAATCAAAATACTATTTTAGGACCCAAATTGCTCAATAATATATGATTAAGAAACAGCAACGCAGATTCAGAGACTACTAGAGAAAAGAAATATATATTATAAGCATTATAAGCAACTTCTAAAACTTGACAGAGATATATTGCTGCCTGGACAGTAACCCAAAGTTCTTCTGTAACATCGGAAAATTTTTCTTCAGCCTACAGGCCCATAGTATCTGGCAGACTTTTCCATGAAGCAGTGAATTTGAAAGGCTGTTTTGCCTCTATTGGCAGTTTGTCAGTCACTTTCTTCTGTGTCCTGCAGAATGTCTGGAACATTTCATGAAGCAGGAACCCTGAGGACTCAGGAGACATTTTTATGGTGTTGGATTTCTTCTACTTTATGCAAGTTACAGGGATCAAACTCAGGTTGCCACGCCTTGGTGGCAAAAACCTTTGCCTTTTGAGCCCTCTTATATTTTCACTGGAATAAGGGAATAGACTTCCTCCCTCATTCTGAAGAACCACAGAAAACACCTTTTTCTTTTAGTGGGGCATGAGAATGTTTGCAGTTGGAGTATGGAAGGATGTTTTGCACACATTTTCTCTGTCTCTGTCTCTTCAGAAAACTGCCCTTGTTGAGGGACCAGGTGTATGCCAAGTTTGCCTATTTAGTATTGGGAGTGATAAGCCAGAGAAAATGAGGGGGTTGTCTGAGTTTCCTACCAGACTCCGGCATTGAGGTCCAGTATGGTGTTTTCCAGCAGAAATTTCTTTTCAATTCTATTTTGTTTCTTATTGCCGTTTCCTAAGAGGTCTCTTCAGGTACTTAATGCTCTTTGGGCTTCCTCTCCTGAGAAGTACTTTATATGTTTATTATTTGTATATCTTAAAGTTTTTCTGAGGTCTATATTTGAACTTAATATGCAGCCCATGCTGGCCTGGGACTCAGGATCCTTTCCCCTCAGTCTCTCAAGTGCTAGGATTACAAGCATTTGCCACCAGTGTCCAATGCTGAGCAATACTCTAGCCTGAGATGTATTTGAACAACATCAACTTTGATCCACTGGGAAGTGTACTTTGTGGTATACTTTTTCCCTCTTGGTAATTGTCTCCTTCTTGTTCATGGGTGATCTCTTGAGGCTGAGTGAAACTGGTGTGGTTGAAGACTGAGTCAGAGGAGCTGAGGGGGGATGCCCAGGAGAACTCTTCATCCAAACTGTAAATACCCATTGATGCAGAGTGACAGGGGGAGGACTTGTGTATTGTAGTGGTGAGCTGCGGGCCTCTTCCCACAGCCGGGCTCATGGCTGCCTGGCTAGCTCATGCCCCAAAATAACGACACACACACTATATTCTTTTAAACACTGCTTGGTCCATTAGCTCTAGCCGTTACTGGCTAAATCTCATATCCTGCAATGAGTCAGATTTAGATGAGCTCTGTCACTGTGATCTCACATAGATAACCTATTCAGTGTTCACGTCCAGGACATTGAGTTTTAATTTTTGTCCTAATCTGATAAAGAAAAAAGATGAGGAGAATAGAGGAGCCTGATGTAAGGCCTCAAAATGGATCATTTGAAAAGTAAGACTGCCTGCCTCCACGTGTGCTTCCAACCTTTATTAACAAATCCATCCTTCCATAGATTAGCTATACACAACCCAAGTGTCCAGCACACTACAAACCACAGTTTAAACCTAACTGCTTTTGATTTCTGGAACAATTGCTGTCCCATCAATGTATAATAACAACACAGCAAGGTATGTAAGAATGCCCCACACACCCCCTTAGAGGAATTTCAGGACCCCAAAGAGGCAGCAAGTTATCTTTATAGGAAATAAAAATGTTTCTGCAGGGACAAAATGAGGTACATTAAAAAACAGATTGGTGTACTCACTACGATTGTATGTGATATGACGCACACAGGATTTTGGTTCTGAATACTTGCTCCTCAGGAAGTTTTTGAGGTTGTGGAGAACCAGAATCTTGCTGGAGGAATTGGTGTCTGAAAGGATTAGCCTTGATGTATCAGGGCATCTTTCATTGGTCCCCAATGTTTACTGATTTCCTTACAGAGAACGAGAAGCCTCCAACTCCTGCTGCCATGGCTTCTGCAACATGAACAGTGAGAACTTCCTCCACACCCGGGTTGTTTTCATCAAATAAGAATGTGTAAGTCAAAAGCAATCTACCACACCAGTTTAGAATTATGATTCATAAAATGGTTATTTCTTTTAAGGGGCTCCTGCAACACACCTATTTGGAAATAGCAGCAAAATTTACCAGTATGTGACAAAAACCTATTTTAGTTTATTGTTTTCAGTCTTTCTGGAGACAGGATCTGATCTCTAGAGGGGGTCCCAGAAAGCCTTGGGGTGACCCCAACGAGGACCTTGGGCAGGTGAGCTGTGGGTGCCTGCACTGTGCCATGTCCCTAGAAACTACGCGTGTATTGTCCCATAATCAGACTGATGACTATCTTGAATATCACCATAGAACTGATGTACAGAAAAGGATGGAGATATAGACAGGGACCCACATCAGAAAACTAAACTGAGCTTCCAAGCTCCAGTTGAAGAGCTGAAGGGGAGAGAATAAGAGCAAAGAACTAAGGAATACAAGGGCTTGGTCCACGCACTGAGACACTGTGTCTGAGCTAATGGGAGGTCAACAAAACCAGAAGTGCTGGGACTGACAGAGCATGGGATCAAAGTGAAAGCATTATATATAGATGCATACCTTCCTCAATCTGGATGGAGGGGGGGCATGGGATTCCAACAGGTCAAGGTACCCTGCCCTGTATTAGGACAGGATTTGGAGTGGAGAGGATTGGTGGTTGCGTGAGTAGTTAGGGGGAGGAGGAAAGGAAGTGGAAATTTGAAATTTATTATTTATGAAGGAAGAAAAAATCAATAGAAGATAACCAATGGAGAGATGGGATCTAAGAAAAAAAAACTTTCATGTGAGTTGTTGACTCAGACACCAAAAACTTTTTCAGAAAAATAAGATACAGGGACTGAGTTGCTTGGGCAAGAGTGTGACTTGAGTAATTGGGAAGATGAGTGGGGGCTTAATTTGGGTCCCCTGGTGGCTGAATACATCTTTTGAGGAGCTGAATGCTTGATGTTTCTGTGGGTAAATAGGGAAGTAACAAGCTTGTGAGGGGATTTCTGACATAAGTAGAGCCTTGGTGAGGTCACAAAGCCTTGATTCGTTGGGTAGCAACTCTGTTCCACTCAAAGCACTAGTCTTCAATGAAGGTGGGTTTATTATCCTCACAGTGCCTGAGGAGGACCGTTCAGCTCCTGGTCTCCACAACTGTTCAACAGGCTTTTTGCACCTGAACATTTCCGGAAGATGGAATCTGGAGAGGTAGGACATTTTCTTTTGGTAAATATGTTTCCAAAGCAACTAAGACCTCTGTAGTACAAAAAAGTTTTCCTTCAACTGTCCTGCGGGTCCACCATTTCTGTTGTTACCAGCTCCTATATTTGATAGCTGTGGGGATGGTGAATGCCAGCTATTCTTCCCACTTTATCTTTGCTAACAATATCAAATTCATCAATCCACTAAAATGGCAAAGCTCCTCTTTGTTCATAGGTGTTTTAAAAGATACTAATTATTTCTCAATGGCTGCTGTTGCCCAGAATAATGAGTCTTTCGGGTTGAAGTGGTTCTCACAGTACTCACTTCCACAATGAAGACACAGAATGGCTTTATGTAATTTACCTGGGTCTGGATCAGGAGACCCAATACAGAGAGCCAGTGGACTGGAGTGCCATGACCTTGGGCAGGCTGTCTTGGATTGAGCCCCCTACCTATGAGCTTGATGTCGAAGGAGACTTGCAGCTGTCCTTCGAATTCTTTGTTATCTGTTCAGATATTTCTTACTCGTTTCGGGGATAGGCATACCTTCTCCTCTCATTGACTTAGTCAGAAAGTAGGTTTCTCAGCAGAGGTCTTTTGCCTTTGGGCAGAAGGAATGTGTCTCTGAGATTGCTATACTGAGCTGTAGAGAAAAATTTCCTAATTGTCCTATTTATTTCTTAAGAGAAAATTAGAGTTAGGTATGCAAGCCTGTTGATCAATATCTTTGTCTCCTGCACCACAGTTCTTCCAGAAAAGAGCCTTGACCTCATAGACTCCGCTTGTTATCCTTGCAGACACTCATGGTTGAGGCCAAGACTTTGTTTCTGAATTAAACAAAAGGAAAGTTCTTTCAACCTAGAGAGTGGGCAGCTATGGAGCCCAAGCACAGAAAGATAGCCAAGAACAGCGGACCAAGAGGTCAGTGGCCTATCTCAGTAAGTCTACAGCCATGATGAAGATGCCTCTTAGTGTGAGATGCATGCCACCTGTCCAGAAGCGGAATGGGTAATCTCTCCAGAAGCCAAAACTGAGTAGGCCTTTTGAGGCCCTGGAGAATATTGTTGGCCGCAGAATTTCTCACGGCTGGAAGGAAGCTAATGAACCAGTCACCCAGTGGAAAGCCATCATTCTAGATCAACTGCCAACAAATCCCTCTCTCTATTTGTTGAAGTATGATGGGATAGATTGTGTCTATGAATTGGAGCTTCACAGTGATGAAAGGATTTTAAACCTTAAGTTCCTGCCTAACAACATACCATTTCCTCAGGAGACAGACACTCATCTCTCAAACACCATAGTTGGCAGAGCAGTGAAACATACATTTGAGGGCACAAATGGCTCTAAGGATGACTGGAAGGGGATGGTCCTAGAGGAGGTGCCAATCATGAAGACCTGGTTCTATATTACCTACAAGAAAGATCCGGTCTTGTACGTTTACCACCTCCTGGTTGACTACCTTGAAGGCAACCTCCACATCATGCCATGCTCTATGGAGGAGTGGACTGGGGTTGTCCAAGATGAGGTGCAGACCATGAAGACCTGTTTCTACATTACCTACAAGAAAGATCCAGTTGTGTACCTTTACCACCATCTAGATGACTACATTGAAAGCAACCTCCACATTATGCCAGGATGTCCTCCAATAGGGGTGAATTTGGAATTAGGCAGGGATTCCTTGGCAGGCAAAAGCGTGCAGCACAACGAAAAAGATGGAACCCAAAAGATAGGTAAAATTATTTACCAAGTTCCCACCAAACCTTCCGTGCATTTCATCAAGTTTGATAATGACTTCCATATCTATGTCTATGATTTGATGAAGATCTGTTAAAGTGAAATTCACAAATTTTGGGGGTCAGACTTAAAACTGTGTTTGGGGAACTCTTTTTTTCAGAAATACCTCAGGTCTTCTATTAATCCTGGTTTCTTTCCCAATGGAATTTTTTTTTGCTCTAAAAATAAAATTTGTGAAGTTGTTATGTTGTTTGGTGAATGATGGAGTTTCTGGTGGATGGGACATCACAAAAAGACAGGCCTCAAAACAAAACAGGACTTATGGTCTTTTCCCCTAGGAGAGGGAATGACGAAAGGAGATGCAGTGTGTGGAAGAGGACAAGATGGCTGTTTAGGAAACAGAGGAGAGTGGCCAAAAAGATGTAGGATCTCAGAGAGGGATAATGCGGGAGGGAAAAACATGTCATATGGAAAGATGTGACATCGAGGTGTTGGGACTTAAGAGGATAGAGAGTGATCATGAAGGGTCACAAATGTGTACTCAGAAGCAAAGAAAATTGGGTTTCATTTGATTAATGATTTAATTCATACCATCTGGAAGTCACTGCGTATATTAACTCCACTGGAGCATGTTGAGTGACCCGGATCCTCCTGCCTAAAGAAAAGTGTCACCTATCAGTATCTCTTCTGCAATGGGGTGGACCTCAGGCTACCTACTTACTTTTGCCAGGCTTGATCTGCTACCTATTTTGTCATGCCTGGATTCTTTCTGTCTTGCACTCTCACAGGTCTTATGCATGCCATTCAACCCCTGTGAGTTCATTTAAACAATTGGCCTGCCTTAACTGTAAAACACTGTTCCCTTGTCATTGATCATGTTCTGTGGGATTTGGGCTATAAAACTCACAAACAGAGTCACGCGCACCCAGGCTAAACTAGTAGTACATTGAATCACATTGGTGTGTGACATGCACAGATATGATGAATGCACCGAGCTCTATAAAATCAGTTACCTAGGGAATCAGTGAGGTTAGGTGAAGTGTGGCAAAGACCCCACAAACCCATCAGACCCGAGGATACCAGTATGATATTGATGCCTGACTCCCATCATGCAAGGATCCTGACATCTTTAACAGGGCAGTTTTGGTTCCTTCATCTTCAAAAACTTGGTTAGTAAGGTTGTAGGTGTCAAACTGCCATTCAGAACCCAGCATGTAGGTCACCTGTGCCAGGTCAGGTGATTTGGCTACAATGTGGGTGAAAACTTGTACCAGGGCATGCTGGTACCCTCGCCCCTTCTTCTCCTCAACATCATCATCACTCTCCTGGGTGGGTCTAGAGCACAAAGAAGGCAAAATGGACTAAGCTTCCTCCTTAGTGGATAACCTTATCTACCCTCAATTTGGACTGACTTTCAGAGGGCATGCAGCACATTTTATCCTATTAGCCATCTCTTTCATTGGATCACTCACTTATCCAATGAATGATTGAATTTATCCATTCCTCCATGTCTCTATCTTCTTCAATCCCTTCTTCCATTTCCCCATGTCTTGTGTCTACAGGTTGCCAAGATAAATCTACTATGTCTCTTCTGTTCTAGAAACTTTCATTTGTAAAGAACTTGCCCTCTCAGGGGTGGATTTTTCTGAGTTCTCTGTAGATGGAGACCATATGAGGAGGAACAGAGGAGCAACTATGACAACACTTGCGCAGTAGAGTTAGGCAGATTACAGATGGATGCCTGGCAAGCCTGTACAATGAGTCAGATTCCCATGAGCTCTGTCACTGTGATCTCACATAGATAACTCATTCAGTGTTCACGTCCAGGACATTGAGTTTTAATATTTGTCCTAATCTGGTAAAGAAACCAAGATGAGGAGAATAGAGGAGCCTGATGTAAGGCCACAAAATGGGTCATTTGAAAAGGTAAGACTACATGCCTCCATGTGTGCTGCTACCCTTCTTAGGAAATCCATCTTTCCATAGATTAGCTATAGGCAACCCGTGTCCAGCACACTGCTAACCACAGGTTTGAAACTAACTGCCTTTGATTTCTGAAACAAATGCTGTCCCGTTAAGGTCTCATAACAACACAGCAAGGTATGTAAGAATGCCCCACCATCAGCTTAGAGCAATTTCAGGACCCCAAAGAGGCAGCAAGTTATCTTTATTGGAAATACAATTGTTTCTGGAGGGACAAAAGGATGTACATTAAAAAAAACGATTGGTGTACTCACTACGATTTTATGTGATATGGCCCACACAGGCTTCTGGTTCTGAATACTTGGTCCTCAGGAGGTTTTGTAGGTTGTAGAGACCCAGAACCTAGCTGGAGGAATTGCGGTCTGAAAGCTCAAGCCTTGATGTTTCAGGGCATCCTTTCACTGGTCCCCAATGTTTACTGATTTCCTTACAGAGAACGAGAGGCCTCCTACTCCTGCTGCCATGGCTTCTGCAACATGAACAGTGAGACCCCCCTCCACAGCCTGGTTGCTCTCATCACATAGGAAGGTGTAAGTCACAAACAATCTCCCACACCAGTTTAGAATTATGATTCATAAAATGGTTATTTCTTTTAAGGGGTAAACCTTACAGATTTCCATGCCAGACAACAGTCTTTTGCAGGATGAGGAGTGGAGCCTAGTAGCTGGATGTGGAGGTGGATGCATGAGAGCTTGATGGAGGAAGGTCATTGGTTAACTAATAAGAAACTGGCTTGGCCCATTTATAGGCCAGCCCTTATGTGTGTGGAGTAAAGAGACAGAATGTTGGGAGAAAGAAGCCCAGTAAGGAGTCGCCATGATTCTCCCACTCCAGACAGATGCAGGTTAAGATCTTTCCTGGTAAGCCAGCTCATGGTACTACACAGAATATTAGAAATGGGTAGATCAATATGTAAGAGCTAGCCAATAAGAGGCTGGAACTAAGCGGCCAGGCAGTGATTAAAAGAATACAGATTCCGGTGTAATTATTTCGGGGCATAAGCTAGCCATGCGGGTGGCCGGGTACCGGGGACGCAGCCCTGCCGCTCTTATTACAACAAGAGCAAGCTGAAGACAGTTACTACATTTTGAAAGAGAGAGACACCACACCCCAATGGCCTTTATCTCAGTTGCTATAGCCTGAAGGAGCAGAAAGAGCTACTGCAACACACATATTTGGACATAGCAGCAAAATTTACCAGTATGTGACAAAAACCTATTTTAGTTTATTTTGTTCATGCTTTCAGGTACATGGCAGAGACAGGATCTGCTTCATGCATTTCTGTGTCCAATGATTTCCCTTTAAGAAAAAACCCACAAACGCTCCCAACATCATCATCAGCATTCAACAACATGTCCATGATTTCTTTGCTTTGCCTTTGATTGAGCGGTAAATCATGCTGCTAGTTAATATGTGCAAGCAATGTGAATTTCTCTGTAAATATATAGACAGAATTGACAGGTATCTCAAACATGTCAGGGGTTCACACTGCAATGGAGTGGGTTAATCATCACCATGTGACAGTGACATATTTAAGATCTCTCCTTTGTCTTTAAATCTCAGAATTGTCAAGATGTTATGTCTCTGTGCAGACTTCTCAGGGTTTTCTCCCATTCATGGTTTCCATGGATGTTTGTTAGTTACGCTTACATGTCTTTTGTCAGATTCTGTCAGTTTTTGCCATGCACTCTCAGCTCCCCAACTTCTCCTGCCCTAAGATTCTAGTTCCAGGCATTTTAGACATCTTGTGACTGTTGCACGAGTGTCTCATGTTCCGCCTAAATGATTTGGAATGTTATTTAGCCTGAGTTTTAACTTCCATCCCTGAGTTCATTGACTTTCCTTGACCATATTTCTTGGGCCACTGAGCTGAACTACAAGGGGTTTGCTCCAGTTACTTCTCCATGCTGAGACAGCCTACACTCTCAGTACTACTGTGATAGTGTTTCTGTAGCAAGTATTCTTCTCAAGATAAGAAGAAATTTCAATATTATAATCCATCTGCTGTTATTGTGTCTTAAACACACAAACACACCTCCATAAGTTAATGCACACACACTGTTGATATCTCAATTCAGGGTGCCGTTTTGGGGTTAGTAAGAGGCTTCTCTCTAGAGGGGTTCCTAGAAATCCATGGGGTGACAGCAACGAGGACCTTGGGCAGGTGAGCTGTGGGTGCCTGCAGAGTGTCTCATTGTCATGAAAAGTCCTAAGTTATTTAAACATTAAATAGCATATTCTGTAGTCTTTGAAATATATGAAGAATGTCAATCTAAAATATATCTATGTACATCTAGAAAATCTAACATGACTACAAACTTTACTATTATAGATAACTATTCATTAACAGCTTATATACATAACATTTTTACATGAGCTACACAATCACAATACCTTAATCAATATCAGAAATACATATACATATAACAAATTGACCTTAAATTTAAATCACTGAAGCAAAATCCATATCAATGCAAATTATTCATACCTATATTGTATCCCCCTTTAAATGTAAAAGAATATTTAAAAACAATATTTGGGAAAATGGACGAAGTTATTTCTCTCCAAATTGCTTCCTGCTGAATGGTGCCACTGTCATTCAGGTCTTTTACGGGATAACCTGTCTGCTAGTTTCATCTCAGTTGGCAGTTGAGCGAAGCAATTTTTTGAGGGTATTCACAGCAACCCTTCAGGATGGCGTGGTCTCTCATACCATATTGGGGTCGAATAAGCAATCCGCAGGGTGTCATCATCCCGGCTAGCTCAGTTAGTAGAGCATGAGACTCTTAATCTCAGGGTCCTGGGTTCGAGCCCCACGTTGTGCGCCATTCTGTAGTAGGAGCTGTGGGCTGTGTTTCTGCCGCCCCAGTTCCTGGTTGCCTGGCTAGCTTATTCCCTGAAATAACAACACACAAACTGTATTCTTTTAAACACTGCTTGTCCTATTATATCTAGCCTCTTCTTATCTAACTCACACCTGGACTAGACCATTTCTAATAATGTGTATAGCACCCCAAGGTGCGCTTACCAGGACGATTTTAGCCTACTTCCATCCTGGGTCGGAGCTTCATCGCATCTGTCCCAGAGAGCAGAGCTAAGGTGTATGAGCTCACATCCGCTTCCTCCCAGCATTCTGTTCTGTTTACTCCATCCACCTATGTACTAACCTATGAGCGCCCAGCAGTTTTTTTTTTATTTTTTAACCAATGACCTTCCTCCATCAATTATGTATACAGAATTCTGCCTGCATGTATTTTTGCATGCTAGAACGTGGTATGAGATCTCACTAGAGATGGTTGTGAACCACCATGTAGATGCTGGGATTGAACCCAGGTCATCTAGAAGAGCCGTCAGTGCTCTTATCTTCTAAGCCATTTCTCCTCCCCTGCGTGGCAACATGGATCATGCTGTCCTTGAACTTCCAAAAATCTGCCTGCCTTTGCTTCTCCAGACGGGATTAAGGCCTGTACCAATTATTCCCGGCTGAGAGCTTGTTTTTAGGCTGTGGCATAACAATACAGCTATACTTCAACTCTTGGCTGAAGAAAGTCAATTATCAGAGAGGGCCATCCTCTTCAGTGCAGCTTGAGAAGGTCACACTTAGAACAGTGAGGAGGGAAGGGAAAACCTTCCTAGCTAGCCATATCAGCCTGTCAATCCGGTGATCAATGGGATTAGGATGTCTCTGCCGAATTACCCTCACATCTCAAGTACTAACATTCTTATTCCAAGTAAGTTGTGAACAGTAGCTCTGTTTTTCATTTTTCAAATCCCATGTCTCTATTTCTATGACCAATGACCTTCTTATTTACCACATTATTTAACTAATAATCATTTCTGTATTTTGCTTGGTGGGTCAGAGCAATTGGCATTCACTCTAATTGTACTTAAAATTTTGTTTTTAAAATTTTTACCTTGAATAATAAAATACATTGCCATTTAAAAATAGCTTTATAGCCAAGTGTTTATGCATGTATCCCAGCACTTGGTTGGTGACAGCAGGAAATCAGGGAGTTAAGAGAGTCATCTTTGGCTACATAGCAAGTTCCAGACCAGCCTGGAGTATATAAAACCCTATCTTTAAGGAGTAGCTTCACTGAGATATAATTCATATGATAGCATATGATCTACATATTGTTTACAATGTGTAACTACCTAGGTGGTGGTGATGCACACCTTTAATCCCAGCACTCAGGAGGCAGAGGCAGGCAGTTAGTTCCCTGTGGATTCTTTTATAGCCAGGACTGTTTCACAGACAAACCTTTTCTTGAAAAACCAGAAATAAATAAATAAACAAAGAAACAAACAAATAAATGTGTAACTGAGTGGCTTGCAGTATATTGGTAGAGTTGTGCAGCAATCACCACAGTCTAATTTGGGACTATTTTACCTTCCCCAAACAAACACATATACTTTGAGAATCACTGTTCATTATTTGTCTCTCTTCCATGCCATTCTTCCTTTCCTGTTTTGTTTATTTTTTTCAAGGCTCTTCTTGAATAACTTTAAGCTCTAGATCTTTTTGCCCCACCTCCTAAATGCTGGAATTACAGTTGTGCACCGCCACATTCAGCTTCACACTTACTGCTGTGACATCTTGACATTTTGTGTAAATAGATTTATACAGGAATTATTTTTTTGCTACTTACAGAAATGTATTCAAGGTTTATCCATATGGCTATGTATCTGAATTTATTTCTTTTTATTGCTGAATAAAACTCCATTGTATGAATGTACTTGTATCACATTTTATTTGTTCATGAAGGTGGTGCATATTTTGATCATTTCTATTTTGGGATTGTTAAGAACAATGTCCTATGTCCTGTTTTTTTTGTGTGTCTGTGTGTGTTGACTCATGTTTTCCTTTCTGGAGATTAGAGCAAGCAGTTGTGATCATTGTGCAGCTTCCCTAAGGCAGTCCCAGAATGTTCCAAATTTCCAGTGGTGTAAAGGTGATTTGGTTGTCTGCTTGACTGACATCCCCTTTGCTGAAGGAACTGAGAGCAAGGGAGTGTATAGCAGCTGCCAATTAGGAAATCAGATTGCTCCATTCTCCAAGATTTTTACTTGTAAAAAAATAGACATCAGAAGAATGTTTCATTTTTATCTTTACTTTTTTTAATTAAGATTTTTTAAAACATACAATCTCCTCCTTTTACATAACTATCCCCATTCCCACCCCTTCCTCTCCTCCTGCTTCCCTTACCTTCCCCATCCCACTCCCCCATCCACTCTTCATAAAGGGTAAGGCTTCCTGTGGGGAGTCAACAAAGTCTGACACTTCTCCTTGAGGCAGGACCAAGACCCTCCCCTGAGCAACGTTATCCCTCCAAAAGGAATGTGCTCCTAGATGCCAGTTCAAGTACTAGGGATAAAACCTGGTCTATAGCATGTGACCCCACAGACTGCCCAAGCCTTACACTGTCCCCCATATTCAGTGGGCCTAATTTGGTCTTCTGCAGGTTCCCCCGCTGTCACTCCAGAGTCAGTGAGCTCTCACTAGCTAAGGTCAGCTGTTTCTGTGGGGTACCAGGCGCGACATTATCCCCAACCTACCAGACCCCTCACGCTACACCCGGGTTTAATTCCCAGCACCCACATGGCAGCTCGCAGCTGTCTGTAACTCCAGTTCAAGAGAATCTGACATCGTTATACCAATGCACATGAAATAAAGTTAAATAAAGTTAAAAAAGATAAGTAATGTAGAAACTATGCTGGCTGGAACATTTATTTCTGACTAAGGAAATAATTTAATTGAAATGTCTGTAACTTATCCTGCTCCAGATGAAGTTTTTTTTTAAGAGTTTAGATAATTCTCAATAAGTGAGTGATAAATTTAAGCATGTAAGAGATATTTGTACAACTAATTTAGGACTTTAAAATATAAACTACATATTGAAACATCTAAGCAGTCTAGAACACAGTTGTTAGCGTCAGTGTTATTTGTTTTGTGTTTTGAGACAGGGTTTTGCTATGTAGTCCTTTCTGGCTACGAACTCAAAGATCTGCCTGTCTCTGCCTCCAGATTATAGAAGGCATGGGATCAGACACCCAGCTTTAGTGTTTTTTGTAATGGTGCACATAGAGTTAGGACTCTGTAAAGTGCTACCTACCGTTATGTCTTGAAGAGTTAACATGCATCTTGCATTGTACTACATTTGGTTCTTCATTTAGTTATGTGCTTTGAGAATAGATTGGTGATTATGCAAAAGCTAAACCAGTAATAATAGCCACAAATAGTTCTAAGTATTTGGGTATTTATGTATTTAGCTTAATTATTTATTTATTTATTTATTTATTTATTTATTTATTTCTGTCGATAGTCTTACGTAGTCTTCTGTAGTCTAAGCTGGCCTAGAACTCATGCAGTTTAGGATGACGCTTATTACTGCTGCCAATTCCACCTTAATGCTGGGGTTATGGGTGCACATCACCAAACCTGGGACAATTGAATATTTCCATTCTTTTGGAGTTTAAGACTCCATTTAATTGTTACATTGGATGTTAGATAAGTAATGATGTTCATCTGTCAAAAAGGATGACTTTAATTAAAGTATTGCTTTATATAAAATTTTAAAAATTTACCTTTTTGTGTGTATGTGTGTGCATACGTTTGTGTGCTTTGTTGTGTGTGTAGAGTCAGAGTGCAAGTTTGCGGATATGTTCTCCCGTTCCACCTTCATGTGGATTCTGGTGATTGAATGTAGTTTATTAGGCATGTGCAGCAAGTACTTTTACTTTATAAGTCATTTTGCTGCCCTCAGTTTACATAGATTTTTTTTATTGTTGTTGTTGTTGTTAAAATTGCAGAAGAATAGACTTTATAGACCTGGTTTTGTAGGAAGTTTTATTGGCCTGATATGATCTCAAGCATGTTTGTTGTTCTGGCATTACAGAGTAGAATACCGGTTTCTTCATACATATTCCCTGTCTAGTTTCATTCTTTTTATTGGCAGCATCTGTATTATTGTTATTCTTTTGGGTTTTTTGATGCAGGGTTTCTCTGTGTAGTCCAGGCTCTCCTGGAACTTGCTCTGTAGACCAGGCTCTCCTGGAATGCAGAGATCCACCTGCCTCTGACTCCCAAGTGCTGGGATTAGAGGCTTGTCTCACCACTCCAGGCAGCATCTGTAGTTTTAAAATTTGTATTTTTTTCTATTTTGAAAGTTGTGTCTTTACTTGTTTCTTTACATTTGTGCTTGCCATTTTTAAAAATTCTTCCTCCTATTTCCTGTAATTTAGAACTTTGAAACACACATTGTTTGGTGAATAGTCAAGTAAGTGAGCAAGCATCATTGCTGTGAAAACAATGTGTTTCCTGGGGAAGCTCTGCTGCGAGTAAACAGTAAACTTCGAAAGGTTTTGTATGGAATGTGATCTTGTAAAGCAATATGGATGTATAAAAATAACAGACTCTGGACCTGATTGGTTTTCATATGGACTTTGATATAAGGAGTGGCTTTTATGGAGCACATTTGGTAATAATAGAGCTGGCCAAATGTTTGGGTTTGTGTGAGGTGAAGGACTTTATGACATTGGTAAAGAAGGGCGGTCAGTGGAGACCGTTAGCCTTGGAGAAACAAAGAAGAAGGTGGGGTGAGAACAGCTTTGAGGTCCAAAGGAAATATAATTGAAAGCATTCAGATAGTCATGGTGGTGCAAGCCTGTCATCCCAGAACTTGGGAAGTGGAGGCAGGAGAAACTCAAATTTGTATGCAGCCTGGTCTGTGTATCAAGTTCTAAGGTAGTCTGTGGTACACAATGAGTCCCGCTGACAAGAAAAACATTTAAAATAGATGTGGATCTGAGTGAATGTATCTTTTAGGTTTTGAATCATTTTTAGATGACTATAAATTTGCATGTAGTTGAACAAAATAATACAGGGATTTCTCTGTACTCTTTACTCAGTTTCCCCATTGATAACATCTTATAAAACTACAATGTCAGGTCCAAAGTATTGAAATTGTAATTGATAGTCAAATTGACATACTTCATCCTCACAAGGAATGCTCAGGGTACCTTTTTTATAGCTTGGCCCATTTCCCTCTGCCTGTATTTTCTCTTCCAACCTGACAACCAGTCATGTGTTTTTGTATCAGGTTTTCAAAGAACCATAACTTATATACCCTACCTAACAGTCTAGGACTGACTTTTTCCACTTAGCACTGTGGTTTATCCTTTTGTTATAATGTAGGAACAGTGTACAATTTTTAATTGCTGAGTAGTTTGCCACAATATAACTGTACCGCAATTTATCATTTATTCATGAAGACATCTTGGTTGTCTCTGGGTCTTGGCTATTATAAATAAAGCTCTTATATAAACATATACATATAGACTTGTCTTAGAACATATGCTTTTCTTTTTTTTTAAATTTAGTTTTTTTGTTCTTTTCGAGACATGGTTTCTATGTAGCTTTTGGAAACTGTCCTGGAACTACCTCTTGTAGACCAAGCTGGCCTCTAACTCACAGAGATCTGCCTTCCTCTGCCTCATGAGTGGTGGGACTAAAGCTGTGTACCACCACTGCCCGGCTGAACATCTGTTTTTGATTCTTTTAGCTTATCCATGAGTAGAATGGCTTGTGTTATTGTAACTAACTTGCTTGCCAAAAAGTTCTAATTCCTTCATATCATTACTAGCATTTGGTATTGCCATTTATAGAAATTTGGTTAGTCTGTATTATATATGTAACAGTTTTAACTGTAGGTGTTTTGTGTTTTGTTTTTTTCCAACTGGTTCTTAGGTAACTGAGGCTGCTCTTGACCTCCTGGTGTTCTCCTGCCTCTATTTGAGCTACTGCATCAGGCTTCATTGTAGTTTTCATTTTAGTTCTTGTTAATGATGTTTAACATTTTACATGTGCTCATTTTTTTTATATATTACTCAGGGCTTCTTGCACTCAGGTACTTCACCACTGACCTCTACCTACTAATTTTTTTATTCCTTTCTTTTTTTATTAAGGAGGAGCAGAATTGTTTTTTCCTGAAAGGTTGAGGTCTTTTTTTATTTTTTTTATTTTTTGAGGAAATGGTTTAATATACAGAAGCACACGCATGTGTGTGTGTGTGTGTGTGTTAAGGAAAGTGGGAGTTGTACACACAGTAGTAAGGGTGGCTATAGACTTCTCAAGATAGAGTTGCTTGCAAGACAGTGTTCTTTGCAATCATGTATCAGGATTAGCTTTTCAACTAGAAAAGACCATTTTTATGGAGTAGGGAATTGCCAAATGTTTCTTGCATAATTCTAGAGGAAGAATGTCTTTCTAAGTAAGGGCTTTATTTTGCTTGAAGTTTTTAAGTCAGTTTTAAACTATAAGTACTTATATGTGATATTAGTAATGAATCAGAAAGTGGCTTCTTTTTAATAGTTCTATGAAAAAATACTTGATATCACTAATCATTAGAGTAATGAAAGCAAAACCACAGTGAGATATCATATTATTACCTTTTCTCTGTTCAGATGGTCATTGTGGAAAAGACAAAAGAAGCAAAGCTTGTGGTGCACACCTTAATTCCAGCTCTTGGAAGGCTGAAGTGGGAGAACTAGGAGTTCAACCTAGGTAAGGGCACCCTTGGCTACATAGTGCATAGTGAACTCAAGATCACCTTGCAGTATTACCCCCCCTCCAAAAAAAAAGAATAATAGAAAGGAAAAAAAAAGAAAAAAAGACAAAGTCATTTTGGTAAAGACATAATAAAAATCTCTATAGGCTGTTGGTGGAATTATGGCTTGGTACAGTCATTATGGAAAATAGTATGGAGATCCCTCAGAAAGTTAAAAGTAGAAACAAGATGATCAGCAATAGAAAATGATAGCATGGTGTTTACAAGCATGCATGTATACACACAGTGGAAGACAACTCATACTTAATGAAGGGAATCCCATCATTTTATGTGATCTAATCTGGAAGACAGTATAATAAATGAAATAAGCCTAGAACTGAAAGACATGGAAATACTGATTGTTTTAACTTATAAATACAATATAAAAGTTGAACTCAGAGACAGAGGCTAAAATGGTGGTTATCAGAGGCTGCCTGGGGAGAGGAGATAGGGAGATATTATTCCTAGGGTACAAAGTTTTAGTTAGGCTGAGTATGTTCTAGAGGTCTATTATTCATCACAATTGCTATAAACAATAATGTAGCTCCCTAGAATGGCTCAGTGATTGATGTACCATCACAGTTTCTAGAAAATGCCTCTGACAAAACTATGTTGTAATAGATTGGAATAGAAAACCCTTGTAATAGAATTGTTTACTTTCATACAAAGAAGATTGAGAAAACACCAAAATCTGCATGCGGTGTGGTTGTGTGGTGAGATTCATGACACCATCAGAATCAGAATGGTTCAGCGGGGCCTATGTTGAATCCATGTATGCTAAATACGTTCATGACAAGATCCAGCATACTTTCCTTATTGAAGATCAGAAATCGCTGTAAATGTATTGTAGCCCAGAATTATAAAGCTAAATAAATGTAGTCATTTTAAGGAATAAGAGAAACACATACTTGAAAATTGCAAAGAGTGTGGATCTTAAATGTCAGCAATAAAATGTGATAGGTAAGTGAGATGATAGTTGGTTACTTCAACTTAGACATTTTGTAATGTTTATCTGCATTAAGACATTTACCCTGTAAATTTATCTGTTGGTTATACTTTAATAAAGCTGAGTAAAATTGAAAAAAATGAAAGTATGCACTATCATCATTAGAACAAAAAAAGACATTGGCCTCTTTCAATAAGTTAAATTCTGGCAGATTGCTAGGGTAGGAAAATTAAGCCTTTAGTGTTTTATCAGCTGTCAGCTGTCATGCTTTGGACATCATGGCCTAGAATCTGTTCTTGTTATAGGCTTATTAAAGTAAGCTAGGGTTTATTATTAAAGTGAATTCTGAAAAGAATCTCTTGGGCCATCTTTGTATTTTTTAATAAATATCCTACCCTCGGCTTGTTAAGGAATTTTATTTTTGTTACACAACAGGGTCCTGGAAGCTCAGCTTTCCTGATGCTCAATTTTTTTATTTTACAAATTTTGTAATTTACAAAGTTTGTTGATAAAAGGGGAGAAATTTTCAGGATATTTGAGACAGAGTCTCAGAGGGTTCTCATTTCCTTCTTTTTCTTCTGTTTACATTTTTATTGATTATTTGGGAATCTCACATTATGTGCCTCCATGGTGCTCACCTCCCAGTCTTCCCATTTCTACTTCCTGTCCACCATGATCTCCCCACTTCAAAAAAGACAAGTCTATTTTGTATTGACTGTATATTCACTGAAATGGTAAAATTCTTAGTGGTCAAGTTACCAAAGGGAATGAGTCTTTCTCAGCCTATATCCATGCCAGAAACCATCCATCAGCTGAGGAAAGCTTTGCAGTGGCTGGGATGGGGCGGGACTAGATGTCCTGCACCCATGCTACTGCCTGTATTGCCTGCACTGAGGGGCAGAGCAGGCTCTCCCATACTTACAGACATTAACATGGCTTCAGACATCAACTCTGACCATGGGCTTCCTCATGGACTTTGGTGGTAACTTGGACCACAGACATCAACCTGGCTGTTGGCCATATCAGAACCCTAGGGACTGCATGGACCGTGTCCCTCAAACATGGTCTCAGGTGGTTACACATGCCACTCACACAGGCTTGGTACACCAAGACAGCAGAGCCTGAGGACATCACAAAGGCATTGGACAGTAGCACAGACTCTGTAGGTCCATGTGGATCTCAGGCTTCATCTCTGTCTGGGAAAGCAGCATGGACCTCTAACACCAACACAGCCTCTTGTGCTATCGTGGACCACACTGGTCCTTCGAGGAGGTCCAATCCAGAAGATGAATGTTGCCTCACGTCAGGCCTCCAATGTTGCCCAGAGCCAGGAGGAACTGCTGCCTGGCAACAGCTTGAAGGCTGTTGTATATCATGCTGTACTTGAACCTTTTGTGCCTACCCTGCCTCCAAACTAAGCATTCCCTGCCTCAGCCTCTCAAATGTTAGGATTATAGATATGACCCACCATGTCCAACAAAGCATACTGGAAATTTTTTCTTCATTTTTAGGGTAGAACCTCGATCTTATACACACTAGACAAATTCTTAGCTTCATCCTCAGACCAGAAAACTTGGTTTATTTTATAGATTGATTTTATTTTTATTTTATGTGTGACTGTTTTACCTGGATATATATTCTGGGTGAAGTGCCCAAAGGGCAGAAGAGGGTACTGGAGCCTCTGGAACTGGAGTGATGATTGCTAGCCTCCATTTGGGTGCTGGGAGCCAAACCAGGGTCCTCTAGAAATGCCATTATGTACTCTTAACCTCTGAGCAATCTCTCCGGCTTCGAAGAAAGGTTCTTTTAATTGAATTTTCTGTGTTTAGTTCATTCACAGGTTAGCAACTCCAAAGTCTTAGAAATGAAAAACTTGCTTTCAGTAGATGACTGTAAAGTTTCTATGAGTTTGTAGGCTTTCTGGGGGTTGCATTGTTCTTGAATTCTAGCTTTAATCCATGGTGATCTGAAAAGATACAGGTGGTTACAGATATTTTTTGGAACTGTGGATGTTTGCTTTGTTACCAAGTATGTGGTCAATTTTCGATAAGGTTCCTTGAGCTGCAGAGAAGAAGGTATATTCTTTCTTATTTTGGGTGGAATATTCTGTAGATGTCTGTTAAGTCCATTTGATTCATTACGTCCATTAATTCTCTTATTTCTCTTTTAGGTTTATGTCTAATTTACCTGTCCATTGGTGAGAGAGGAGTGTTAAAGTCTCCTACTATTAATGTGTGCGGTTTGATTGCTGCCTTGAGTTTTAGCAATGTTTCTTTTACATACGTGGGTGCTTTTATATTAGGGGCATAGGTATTCAGAATTGAGACTTCATCCTGATGAATTCTTTCTGTTAGGAGTAGAAAATGTCACTCTCCATCTCTTCTGATTGATTTAAGTTTGACGTCAACTTTGTTAGAAATTAGTATGGCCACACCTGCTTGTTTCTTAGGTCCATTTACTTGATAAGCCTTATCCCAACCCTTTACTCTGAGTAGGTGTCTGTCTTTGTGGTTGAGGTGTGTTTCTTGTAAACAGCAGAATGTTGGATCCTGTTTTCGTGTCCAATCTCTTAGTCTGTGCCTTTTTATAGGTGAGTTGAGTCCATTGACATTAAGTGATATTAATCACCAGTGGTTGTTAACTCCGTTCATTTTTTAGTAGTAAATTTTGTGTGTTTGCCTTCTTCGAGTTGCGCTGGTGAAGGGTCTCTAATTGTCAGAGATATTGTGGTCATTGTTGGACTCCTTGGTTAGGTTTTTTCTCTTCCTCCCTGCCTCCCATTTCCCTCCGCCTCTGCCCGCCACCCTCCCGCTCCCACCACTTCTCTTCTCCTCCCTCTCCAGTCCCAAGAGCAGTCAGGTTTCCCAGCCCTGTGGAAATTCCAAGGTCCTCCCCACTCCATTCAGGTCTAGGAAGGTAAACTTCCAAACTGACTAGGCTCCTACAAAGCCAAAACATGAAGTAGGATCAAAACCCCGTGCCACTGTCCTTGGCCTCTAGCATCAACTCTCATTGGCTGCCATGTTCAGACAGTCTGGTTTTATCCCATGCTTTTTCAGTCACAGTCCAGCTGGCCTTGGTGAGCTCCCAATAGATCGGCCCCACTGTCTCAGTGGGTGTGTCCACCCCTCATGGTCCTGACTTCCTTGCTCATGTTCTCAGTCCTTCTGCTCCTCATTAGGACCTTGGAAGCTCAGTCTGGTGCTCCAGTGTGTGTCTCTGTCTCTCTCTCCATCCATCACTAGATGAAGTTTCTATGGTGATATGCAACATATTCACCACTATGGCTATAGGATAGGTTCATTTCAGGTTCCCTATCCTCAGGTGCCCAAGGAACTAACTGGGGACATTGCCCTGGGCACCTGGTTGCCACTCCAAGCTCAAGTCTCTTGCCAACCCTTATGTGGTTCCCTTAACTAAGATATGAGTTCCCTGTTCCCATATCCAACCTTCCTATACCCCCAATCATACCGTTTCCTCAAGTTCCCTTCATCCTCTCCTTCACACTTTTCTCTCCCCATCTCCCCTCACCCCCATCCCACCCCACTCTCAAGATTTTAAATTTTTGCCCGGCAATCCTCTCTATTTCCCATAGCCAGGAGGATAACTATGTTTTTCATTGGGTGTACACACTTGTTAGCTTCTTTAGGATTACAAATTATAGACTCAGTGGCCCCTATCCATGGCTAGAAACCAATGATGAGTGAGTACATCCCATGGTCTTCTTTTTGGGTCTGGGTTACCTCACTCTGGATAGTATTTTCTATTTCCATCCATTTTCATGCAAAATTCAAGAAGTCATTGTTTTTTACCGCTGAGTAATACTTTAATGTATATATATTCCACACTTTCTTCATCCATTCTTCCATTGAAGGACATCTAGGATGCTTCAAGGTTCTGGCTATTACAAATAATGCTGCTATGAATATAGCTGAACAAATGCTTTTGTCATATGAGAGGGAATCTCTTGGGTATATTGCCAAGAGTGGTATTGCTGGGTCCAGGGGTAAGTTAATCTCAATTTTTCTGAGAAACTGCCACACTGATTTCCAAAGTGGTTGCACAAGTTTGCAGTCCCACCAGCAATGGATGAGGGTACCCTTTTCTCCACAACCTCTCCAGCAAAGGCTATCCGTTGGGGTTTTGGTTTTAGTCATTCTGACAGGTGTAAGATAATATCTCAAAATTGTTTTGATTTGCAATTCTTCGATCACTAAGGAGGTTGAGCATGACATTAAGTGTCTTTTGGCCATTTGAAACTCTTCTGTTGAGAATTCTCTGTTCAGTTCAGTGCCCCATTTTTTAATTGGGTTAATTATCATTTTAACGTCTAGTTTCTTGAGTTCTTTACATATTTTGGAGATCAGACCTTTGTCTGTTGCGGGGTTGGTGAAGATCTTCTCCCAGTCAGTAGGCTGTCTTTTTGTCTTAATGACAGTGTCCTTTGCTTTACAGAAGCTTCTCAGTTTCAGGAGGTCCCATTTATTCAGTGTGCCCTCAATGTATGTGCTGCTGGGGTTATACATCTTGGGGATATTTCTATAATTATGTTAAGAATTTTATTTGTTCTTTTGAGTCACACTAGGTACGGCTGCTTACTTTTCATGACTTGTACTATTTGGAGATGTTTCCATAATTAGATTGGGAATATTATTTGTTCTTTTTGAGTCACACTAGGTGGGACTGTTATTTATGATAGTTTAAGTATTTATCTCTTTTAACTATTATCAGCAAACAGTACATTATTAGGACTTGGCTTTCATTTTTGTACTACTAATAGTACCAAGAGGTGTTTAGTAGACTTTTTTTCCTAATGATGCAGTGTAGATCCAGGCTGTGTGCTGACATAAGCGTTTTGTTTACAGCTAATCACTTTGAAAGGGAGGGCATCAGGTTTTGTGTTTGTTTTAAAAAGTGGTTTTTTAGCTTTACTTATTTTCCATTTGTAGGGCTACATCTCTGATTTGACCCAATACTTTCTACTTCAGTATACCTGTGCTATAGCCACAACTTGTTATTTCTGTTTTCTGTAAGTTTATACCACACAGCATCACTTGAAAGGGAAGTCAGTTGGTTAAGTGAGTTAAGGAGTGGTGGCATGCCTAAGACAATAAGCAATAGAGGTGAGGCGGCCAGATCTTGTCTTGCCCTCTAACCAGACTCATGATTATCGTAAATATCACCATAGAACCTTCATCCAGCAACTAATGGCAACAGAGGCAGAGATCCACATTGGAGCACTGGACTGAGCTCCCAAAGTCCAGTTGAAGAGTTTAAAGTTGTTTTCTCTACTTCTTTTGGGTTAGGATTATCAAGTCTTCCTGTTGTGTGACCACTGGTTTCTGGTGTTACCATGTTGCTTTTTAGGTTGTTGGAGGGATTCTTACTTTGGCGCCTACCCATCTAGTCCTTCAAATGAGGCCTGCAGTGTTTTTATGTCTTGGTCCAGTCCTTGAAGTGGCTGTCTGAGTGTTTGGGAGTTTTTCTTGATATGCTTTACTGTCACTGTCTGTCTCAGAAGTTTCTGAGGTCTCTATATGCCTGCTCTCTCAGTCTTCTTTCCTGTTGTGTTCTCTTGGTGCTCTCTTAATCCCCTCAGTGTTGTAGCAAGCTCTTGGTCCCCTCAGTATTATAGCAAGCTTTCAGCTCTTAGGCAGCGTGTGGCCAGTACCTTGGGGGGGTGTCCCATGGGTGGGATTAGGTTTGAGGGGATCCTAGCCACAGGAAACTCCCTGATGTCTGGCTAGAAAATCTGAGGGAGTTGGGGAGGGACCTGGAGTTTTGTCCGACTGGGGAGGTCCTAGAGAGTGGGGCGTCCTGCCATGTGACTGTTCACTCACCTCTTAAGTCCCCTCAGTATTGGAGCAAGATGTGTTTAGAGTCCAACCCAAGTTGCAGGAGGGTAGCCTTTATTATTTTTTTAAAAGATTATTTTAAAAAAAGATTTATTTTATTTGTATGTGTGTCTTGAGTATGTACCAGGTGTGTGCTGGTGTCTTTTGGCATGGTGAGAAGAGTTCAGATATCCTGGAACTGGAGTTACATGTCCATGAACTTACTCATGGGGCTGCTGTGATCCAAACCCAGGTCTCCTAGAAGAGCAGCAAGTACTCAGTGCAAAGCAATCTTCTCAGCCCCACCTTCAGTACATTGTTTTACAAAAAGTTAAACTGTAATCTTTACTATGTTGGTTATAAATTAAAGAACTAGAAGTTTTTTTCATTTATTTCCACACACGGGGTGGAGGGAGAGAAAGAGAGAGAGAGAGAGATAGAGAGAGAGAGAGAGAGAGAGAGAGAGAGTGAGAGAGAGAGAGAGAGATAGCACGATACCAAGCTAATTTATAAAAGAAAGCATTTTACAGTTTCAGAGGGTTAGTGCATCACTGTGACTCTGGAGTCTCCAACATCTTGGATCTTTAGTACAAATCCAAGCTTCTTGTTCTCAGCTTTATATGATGGCCTCTATGGGCCTGCATGCCACATGCCATCAGGGCTGTAACATTTTTTTCTTAACTAATGAGGAAGATTTCACAACCTCTTAACTCCAGTATTTTGGATTCTAAATTCAGGCAAGTATTGTTGTACATTTTGGATGGAATATGGCTCTCTCATTGGATTCCATTTGTATAAACTTTGATCTCTTGGTGTTTTCCTTTGTTGAATAAGCTTTACTTTGTTTTTGGAGTAGATTCTCTAGGGATTTTCTTTTTACAGGTTTCATGGTTAGCTAGGTGGGATCTTTACCTTCATTCCAATTCTCTGTACCTCTTTCAGCACAAACCTAGGTGTAGGCATTTTATTTCCTGGTCTTCCTTTTTCCTCTCAGATTGTGCATTTGTATTTCTCTTTGCCCTGTTTGCACTTTTCTTTCTTTCTTTCTTTCTTTCTTTCTTTCTTCCTACCATCCTTCCTTCCTTCCTTTTTTTTTGTGGGGACAGTGTTTCTTTGTAGCTTTTGAGCCAGTTGTTGGGGTTTTATCTCAGTGGTAGAACCCTTGCTTAGCACTTTTTCATTTTAGAGATGCCTTAAGAATGATTACTAATAACCATGAGTCAATACTGTCTTGAATGAAATCTCTGCCAATATTATTGTTCCAAAACTCTTCAATTTAGCCTCAAGCAGGTTCTTAGGACAAGGGCCAAAAGCAGCCACATTGTTTGCTAAAACATTACAAGAATTGTCTTTATTCCAGTTTCTTTTTAATTTTTTTTATTTTTTATAAATAATACCATTCAAAATTTGCACTTCCTCCCCTCCTCCCATTTCCCTGTTACTCCCCCACTCACTCTTCCCCTTCTCTACCAATCCTAAGAGGGCAAGGTACCCTGCCCTTTGGGAAGGCCCTCCCCCCTCCAACCAGGCCTAGGAAGGTGTGCATTCAAACAGACTAGGATCCACAAAAGCCAGTATATGCAGTAGAGACAAATCTCAGTGCCATTATCATTGGCTTCTCAGTCAGCCCCCATGCCTCCAGCTGGATTCAGCTCAGGCACACTGTCTCAGTGGGTGGACCAACCCCGCCTTGTCCTGATGTCCTTACTCATCTTCTCCCTCCTTCTGCTCTTGAACTGGATCTTAGGGGCTCAGTCTAATGCTCTGCTGTGGGTCTCTGTCTCTATCTCCATGTATTGCTGGACGAAGGTTCTATGGTGATATTCAAGATAATCATCAGTGTGAGTATGGGACAAGGCCAGTTCAGGCACCCTCTCATCTACTGCCCAAGGACCTAGCTGGAGATATCCCCGTGGACACCTGAGAATCCTTCTAGAGCCAAGTTTCTTGCCAACCCTAAAATGGCTCCCTTAATTAAGATATCGTCTTCTCTACTCCCATATCCACCCTTCCTCCATCGCAACCATCCCACTCTCCCAAGCTCTCCCTAATTCTTCCCTTCTCCCCTCTCTATGCCCCCTCCCCTTCATCCCACCCAATCCCCACCTGCCCAACTTCTGCCCAGTGCTCTTGTCTGCTTCCAGTTTCCAGGAGGATCTATATGTTTTTCTTTGTGTTCACTTTATTCCAGTTTCTAATACTGTTTCACCCTGAAACCTCTTGAACTGGGCCTCTATATTCCACATTGCTCTTAGTACTACTGTCTTCAAAGCTCTTGTAGCATTTTTAAGCCCCACTTAAAACATTCAACCACTTCCCTCATGCAAAGTTCCCAAGTCAACATTCCTCTAACAAGCTGCTTTACAAGTCCTGTCACAGCAATACCATGTAACAACTTTATCATAGTTACTTAACTATTGTAAAGAGACACCATGATGAAGGCAGCTTATAAAAGAAAACATTTAATTGGGGGCTTGCTCATGGTCAGAGAGTGAGTCCATGACCATCACGTCATGGGGCATGGCAACACACAGGCATGACACTGGAGAGTAGCTGGGAGTTTTAACCTGATTTACAAGTTGGTAGCAGAGGTGATGGAGGGAGGGGCTGGACCTGTCTTAGGCTTCTGAAATCTCAAAGACCACCTCCTGTGAAACACCTATCCAATGAGGTCACATCTAATCTTTCTCAAAATGGTTCCACCAACTAGGGGTCAAGCATTTAAATATAGGAGCTTTTATGATACCATTCTCTTTCAAACGATCACATTAATCAAAATACTATTTTAGGACCCAAATTGCTCAATATTATATGATTAAGAAACAGCAAAGCAGATTCAGAGACTACTAGTGAAAAGAAATATATATTATAAGCATTATAAGCAACTTCTATAACTTGACAGAGAGGGAACGCGGTCTCCTGCTGCTGGGGCTGCAGTGTCCACTGTGCTCTCCTTGACCGGCTCTGCCTGCCCCCCATTTCCCTTGGCCCCTGGCTAATTGGGGAGTCCCTCTGTAGGTGCTGAGAAGTTCCATCTGGAAGGGTGAGTGTGCGCTATCCTGGGGTGGACTGTCCCAGTAGAGAGCACAAACGCCCCTCCCCCAGCACCTGCTGCAGGGCTTTCTTTCCTACACATGCGCCCCCACCACAACCCCCATGCCTGTCTTGTCTGCAAGGTCCTTTGCTGTAGAACAGTTTCCTGCCCTTTCACTAAGGCTACCAACCCAGAGCAGTGAGTGCCTGACTTGAGGGCAGGCCTCAAGGTCCCCGCCAGGGAACTCGGGCCCCTGCTGCTGGGGCTTCAGTGTCTGCTGTGCTCTCCTGGACCGGCTCAGCCTGCCCCCCATTTCCCTTGGCTACTGGCTCATCGGGGCTACCAGGAGTCCGTCTGTAGGTGCTGAGAATTCCCATCCGGATGGGTGAGTGTGTGCTATCATGGGGCGGACTGTCCCGGTAGAGAGCACAAACGCCCCTCCCCCAGCTCCTGCTGCAGGGCTGTCTTCCCTACACTCGTGCCCCCACCCCCACCCCCAAGCCTGCCTTGTCTGCAAGGTCCTTTGCTGTGGACAGTTTCCTGCCCAACCCAGAGCAGTGAGAGCCTGACTAGAGGGCAGGCCTCAAGGTCCCCGCCAGGGAACTCCGGCTATTGCTGCTGGGGCTGCAGTGTCCGCTGTGCTCTCCTGGACCGGCTCTGCCTGCCCCCCATTTCCCTTGGCCCCTGGCTCATCAGGGCTACCAGGAGTCCCTCTGTAGGTGCTGAGAAGTCCCATCTGGAAGGGTGAGTGTGCGCTATCCTGGGGTGGACTGTCCCAGTAGAGAGAACAAACGCCCCTCCCCCAGCACCTGCTGCAGGGCTTTCTTTCCTACACACGAGCCCCCACCCCCACCCCCAAGCCTGCCTTGTCTGCAAGGTCCTTTGCTGTAGAACAGTTTCCTGCCCTTTCACTAAGGCTACCAACCCAGAGCAGTGAGTGCCTGATTAGAGGGCAGGCCGCAAGGTCCCCGCCAGGGAACTCGGGTCCCTGCCGCAGGGGCTGCAGTGTCCGCTGTGCTCTCCTGGAATGGATCTGCCTGCCCCCCATTTCCCTTGGCCCCTGGCTCATCGGGGCTACCAGGAGTCCCTGTGCAGGTGCTGAGAAGTTCCATCTGGACTGGTAAGTGTGTACTATCCTGGGGCGGACTGTCCCAGTAGAGAGCACAAACCCCCCTACACTAAGGCTACCCAACAAGAGCAGTGAGTGCCTGCCTAGCGGGCAGGCCTCAGTAACCCCCCCGAAAGGGAGCGCAGGCACCTCCAGCTTGTACTGCAGTGTAGCCTGTGTTCTACTCGACCCCGCCCTACACCTTGCATTTGGCCTTCTTTCCGCGGGTCATTGGACTACTAGGCATCCCTGTTTTGGTGTTGAGGAGTTCATCTGCAAGGGAACGGTTCCTGCCCCTACACTGAGGAGATACACCCAGAGAGTTAGTCACAGCAAAGACTGATCCAAGACACCAGGCCTCTCCTGGCTCCATTTGAAGGAAAAGATGGGCAGGCGCCAATGCAAGAATTCCCCCAACAACTTGAAAAGCAACGTGACATCACCAGAATCCAGGAATCCTGAAATGAGAAGTGTACACGCTAATCCAGAAGAATTAGAAGAATTCGACACAAAAGTGAATTATATGAAAATAATAGAGGACCTTAAACAAGAGGTGAAAAACTGCCATAATCAATTAGAGATTACAAACAAAAAGGTAGAGGAAATGAATAAATATCTCAAAGATACCCAAGAAAACCAGGAGAAACAAGAAAAATTAATCAAACAGGTAAGGGAAACAGTTCAAGACTTGAAGAATGAAGTGGAAGTAATAAAGAAAACACAAACCGAGGGAAAGATAGAGATGGAAAATTTGGATAAACGAACAGGAACTACAGAGACAAGTACCACCAACAGATTACAAGAGATAGAAGAAAGAATCTCAGACACTGAAGATACCATAGAGAAAATAAACACTCTCATCAAAGAAAACAGCATAACCAACAAATTCTCATCACAAAACATTCAGGAAATCTGGGACACAATAAAAAGACCAAACCTAAGAATAATAGGGATAGAAGAAGGAGAAGAAGTACACCTCAATGGTCCAGAAAATATATTTAATAAAATTATAGAAGAAAACTTTCCCAACCTTAAGAAAGATATTCCTTTGAAGGTCCAAGAAGCATACAAAACACCAAATCGACTGGATCAAAAAAAAACATCTCCTCGTCATATAATAATCAAAACACAAAACATACAGAATAAAGAAAGAATATTAAGAGCTGCAAAGGAAAAAGGTCAAGTTACCTATAAAGGTAAACCTATCAGACTTACACCTGATTTCTCTATGGAAAACATGAAAGCCAGAAGGTCCTGGATAGATGTGCTGCAGAAACTAAGAGACCATGGATGCAAGCCCAGACTACTGTACCCAGCCAAGTGTTCATTCACTATAAATGGATAAAACAAAATTTTCCAGGATAAAAACAAATTTAAACAATACGTAGCCACAAATCCAGCCCTACAGAAAAAATAGAAGGAAAATCACAAACCAAGGAGTCCAACAATGCCCATAATAATTCAGACATCTAATGACCCTTCACCAGCACAACTTGAAGAAGGGAAACACACAAACTCTACTACCAAAAGAAAGAAAGAGAGAAAGGAAAAATGACCGGAGTTAACAACCACTGGTCATTAATATCACTTAATATCAATGGACTCAACTCACCTATAAAGAGGCACAGGCTAAGAGATTGGATTCGAAAACAGGATCCAACATTCTGCTGCTTACAGGAAACACACCTCAACCACAAAGACAGACATCTACTCAGAGTAAAGGGCTGGGAAAAGGTTTATCAAGCAAACGGACCTAAGAAACAGGCAGGTGTGGCCATACTAATTTCTAAGAAAGTTTACTTCAAACTAAAATCAATCAAAAGAGATGGAGAGGGACATTTTTTACTCATAACAGGAACAATTCACCAGGATGAAGTCTCAATCCTGAATATATATGCCCCTAATATAAAAGCACCCACTTATGTAAAGGAAACGTTACTAAATCTCAAGGCAGTCATCAAACCACACACACTAATAGTAGGAGATTTCAACACTCCTCTCTCACCAATGGACAGGTCAATCAGACAGAAACCTAACAGAGAAATAAGAGGATTAAGGGAGGTAATGAATCAAATGGACTTAGCAGACATCTATAGAATATTCCACTCAAATAAGAAAGAATATACCTTCTTCTCTGCAGCTCATGGAACCTTCTCGAAAATAGACCACATACTCGGTAACAAAGCAAACTTACACAGTTACAAAAAGATATCGGTAACCACCTGTGTCTTATCAGATCACCATGGATTAAAGTTAGAATTCAACAACAATGCCATCCCCAGAAAGCCTATGAACTCATGGAAACTGGACAGTAAACTACTGAACCACACCTGGATCAAGGAAGAAATAAAGAAAGAAATTATAGTCTTTCTTGAATTCAATGAAAACGAAGACTCAACATACTCAAACCTATGGGACACTATGAAAGCAGTGCTAAGAGGAAAGTTCATAGCATTAAGTGCCCACTTAAAGAAAACGGAGAAAGCACACATTGGAGACTTAATAGCCCACCTGAAAGCTTTAGAAAAAAAAGAAGCAGACTCACCTAGGAGAAGTAGAAGACTGGAAATAATCAAATTGAGGGCTGAAATCAACAAAATAGAAACAAAGAAATCTATCCAAAGAAACAATGAAACAAAAAGCTGGTTCTTGGAGAAAATCAATAAGATTGATAAACCCCTATCCAAACTAATCAAACGGCGGAGAGAGAATATGCAAATTAACAAAATTAGAAACGAAAAGGGAGACATAACCACAGACACAGAGGAAATTCAGAGAATCATTAGATCTTACTACAAAAGCCTGTATGCCACAAAATTGGAAAATGCAAAAGAAATGGACACTTTTTTAGATAAGTACCATATACCAAAGTTAAACCAGGACCAGGTGAACAATCTAAATAGACCTGTTAGTCGTGAAGAATTAGAAGTTGTTATAAAAAACCTCCCCACCAAAAAAAGCCCAGGTCCAGACGGCTTCAATGCAGAATTCTACCAGAACTTCCAAGAAGACCTAATACCTATACTCCTTAATGTATTCCACAATATTGAAACAGAGAAGTCATTGCCAAATTCTTTTTATGAAGCTGAAGTTACTCTGATACCAAAACCACACAAAGACACAACCAAGAAAGAGAACTACAGGCCAATCTCACTCATGAACATCGACGCCAAAATACTCAATAAAATACTGGCAAAACGAATCCAAGAACACATTAGAAAAATTATCCATTATGATCAAGTAGGCTTCATCCCAGAGATTCAGGGCTGGTTCAACATACGAAAATCTATCAATGTAATCCATCATATAAATAATCTGAAAGAAAAAACCATATGATCATTTCATTAGATGCGGAAAAAGCATTTGACAAAATTCAACATCCCTTTATGATAAAGGTCTTAGAGAGATTAGGAATACAAGGGTCATTCCTAAGTATAATAAAAGCTATTTATAGCAAGCCGTCAGCTAACATCAAATTAAATGGAGAGAAACTCAAACCTACTCCACTAAAATCAGGAACACGACAAGGTTGTCCACTCTCTCCATACCTCTTTAATATAGTGCTTGAAATTCTAGCAATAGCAATAAGACAACATAAGGGGATCAAAGGGATTCAAATTGGAAAGGAAGAAGTTAAACTTTCATTATTTGCAGACGATATGATAGTGTACATAAGCGACCCCAAAAACTCCAGCAAAGAACTCCTTCAGCTGATAAACACCTTTAGCAGCGTTGCAGGATACAAGATCAATTCCAAAAAATCAATTGCCCTCCTATACACAAAGGATAAGGAAACAGAGATGGAAATCAGAGAAGCATCACCCTTCACGATAGCCACAAATAGCATAAAATATCTTGGGGTAACTCTAACCAAGGAAGTAAAGGATCTATTTGACAAGAACTTTAAGTCTATGAAGAAAGAAATTGAGGAGGACACCAGAAAATGGAAGGATCTCCCTTGCTCTTGGATGGGGAGGATCATCATAGTAAAAATGGCAATTCTACCAAGGGCAATTTATAGATTCAATGCAATCCCCATTAAAATCCCATCAAAATTCTTCAGAGATCTTGAGAGGACAATAATCAACTTTATATGGAGAAACAAAAAACCCAGGATAGCCAAAACAATCTTATATAATAAAGGATCGTCTGGAGGCATTACCATCCCTGACCTCAAACTCTATTACAGAGCCTCAGTATTGAAAACAGCTTGGTATTGGCATAAAAACAGAGAAGTCGATCAATGGAACCGAGTAGAAGACCCTAATTTTAACCCACAAACATATGAACACCTAATTTTTGATAAAGGAGCTAAAAGTATTCAATTGAAAAAAGAGAGCATCTTCAACAAATGGTGCTGGCAGAACTGGTTGTCAACGTGTAGAAGAATGAAAATAGATACATATCTATCACCATGCACAAAACTCAAGTCCAAATGGATTAAAGACCTCAATATTAGTCTGAACACACTGAACCTGATAGAAGAAAAAGTGGGAAGTACTCTACAACATATGGGTACAGGAGATCACTTCCTACGTTTATCCCCAGCAGCACAGACATTAAGGACAACATTGAATAAATGGGACCTCCTGAAAATGAGTAGCTTCTGTAAAGCAAAGGACACTGTCACTAAGACAAAAAGGCAACCCACTGACTGGGAGAAGATCTTCACCAACCCTGCAACAGACAAAGGTCTGATCTCCAAAATATATAAAGAACTCAAGAAACTAGACTTTAAAATGCTAATTAACCCAATAAAAAATGGGGCACTGAACTGAACAGAGAATTCTCAACAGAAGAAATTCAAATGGCCAAAAGACACTTAAGGTCATGCTCAACCTCCTTAGCGATAAGGGAAATGCAAATTAAAACAACTTTGAGATACCATCTTACACCTGTCATAATGGCTAAAATCAAAAACACCAAGGATAGCCTTTGCTGGAGAGGTTGTGGAGAAAGGGGCACACTCATTCATTGCTGGTGGGAATGCAAACTTGTGCAACCACTTTGGAAATCAGTGTGGCGATTTCTCAGGAAATTTGGGATCAACCTACCCCAAGATCCAGTTATACCACTATTGGGAATATACCCAAGAGATGCCACATCAAATGACAAAAGTATCTGTTCAACTATGTTCATAGCAGCATTGTTTGTAATAGCCAAAACCTGGAAAAAACCTAGATGCCCTTCAATTGAGGAATGGATGAAGAAAGTGTGGAATATATACATATTAGAGTACTACTCAGCGGTAAAAAACAATGACTTCTCGAATTTTGCATGCAAATGGATGGAAATAGAAAACACTATCCTGAGTGAGGTATCCCAGACCCAAAAAGAGGAACATGGGATGTACTCACTCATAATCGGTTTCTAGCCATAAATAAAGGACATTGAGCTTATAATTTGTGATCCTAGAGAAGCTAAATAAGACAGTGAACCCAAAGAAAATCATATAGTCATCCGCCTGGAGAGGTGAAGTAGACAAGATTGCAGGGCAATAACTGGGAACTTGCGGGTGAGGTGGCAAGGGGCAAAGGGGAAATTGGATGAGAAACATGAGAAGTGGAGGATGGGAGGAGCTCGGGGGATTGGGATGGTTGGGATATAGGAAGGGAGGTTACGGGAGCAGCGAAGTATATATCCTAACTAAGGGAGCCATCTTAGGGTTGGAAAGAAACTTGACTCTATAGGGGTTCGCAGGTGTCCAGGGAGATGTCCCCAGCTGGTACCTTGGGCAACTGAGGAGAGGGAACCTGAAATGACCCTATCCTATACTGATAAATATCTTACATATCACCTTAGAACCTTCATCTGGCGATGGATCGAGGTAGAGACAGAGACTCAATTTGGAGCAACGGTCTGAGCTCTTAAGGTCCAAATGAGGAGCAGAAGGAGGGAGAACATGAGCAAGGAAATCAGGACCACGAGGGATGCACCCACCCACTGTGACAGTGGAACTGATTTATTGTGAGCCCACCAAGTCCAGCTGGTCTGGGACTGAATAAGCATGGGTTGAAACTGGACTCTCTGAGCATCGCGGACAATGAAGGCTGATGACAAGCCAAGGACAATGGCATTAGGTTTCGATCCTAATACATGAACTGCCTTTGTGGGTGCTTAGCCTGTTTATATGCTCACCTTCCAGGACATAGATAGAAGACCTTCGTCTTCCCGCAGGGCAGAGAATTTGGACTGCTCTCCAGTATTGTGAGGGAGGGGGAATGGTGTGGGGGGAGGAGGAGTGGGAATAGGGGAAGGGGTGTGGGGGGAGGGGGGAATATTTGGGAGGAGGGGAGAGAAATGAGAAACGGGGAGCAGGTGGAAATTTTAATTAAAAAAGAATAAAAATAATTAAAAAAAAGAAAACTTGACAGAGATATCTTGATGCCTGGACAGTAAACCAAAGTTCTTCTGAAACATCGGGAAATCCTTCTTCAGCCTACAGGCCCATAGTATCTCGCAGACTTTTCCATGAAGCAGTGAATTTGAAAGGCTGTTTTGCCTCTATTGGCAGTTTGTCAGTCACTTTCTTCTCTGTCCTGCAGAATGTCTGGAACATTTCTTGAAGCAGGAACCCTGAAGGACTCAGGAGACATTTTTATGGTGTTGGTTTTCTTCTACTTTATGCAAGTTACAGGGATCAAACTCAGGTTGCCAGGCCGTGGTGGCAAAAACCTTTGCCTTTTGAGCCCTCTAATATTTTCACTGGAATAAGGGCATAGACTTCCCCCCTTTTTCTGAAAAACCACAGAAAAGGCCTTTTTCTTTTAGTGGGGCATGAGAATGTTTGCAGTTGGAGTATGGAAGGATGTTTTGCACACATTTTCTCAGTTGTGTACCTTTACCACCATCTAGATGACTACATTGAAAGCAACCTCCACATTATGCCAGGATGTCCTCCAATAGGGGTGAATTTGGAATTAGGCAGGGATTCCTTGGCACGCAAAAGCGTGCAGCACAACGAAAAAGATGGAACCCAAAAGATAGGTAAAATTATTTACCAAGTTCCCACCAAACCTTCCATGCATTTCATCAAGTTTGAGAGTGACTTCCATATCTATGTCTATGATTTGAGGAAGATGTGTTAAAGTGAAATTCTCAACTTTTGGGGGTCTGATTTATCCTATTAGCCATCTCTTTCATTGGATCACTCACTTATCCAGTGAATGATTGAATTTATCCATTCCTCCATGTCTCTATCTTCTTCAATCCCTTCTTCCATTTCCCCATGTCTTGTGTCTACAGGTTGCCAAGATAAATCTACTATGTCTCTTCTGTTCTAGAAACTTTCATTTGTAAAGAACTTGCCCTCTCAGGGGTGGATTTTTCTGAGTTCTCTGTAGATGGAGACCATATGAGGAGGAACAGAGGAGCAACCATGACAACACTTGCGCAGTAGAGTTAGGCAGATTACAGATTGATGTCTGGCAAGCCTGTACAATGAGTCAGATTCCCATGAGCTCTGTCACTGTGATCTCACATAGATAACTCATTCAGTGTTCATGTCCAGAACATTGAGTTTTAAATTTGTCCTAATCTGGTAAAGAAACCAAGATGAGGAGAATAGAGGAGCCTGATGTAAGGCCACAAAATGGGTCATTTGAAAAGGTAAGACTACATGCCTCCATGTGTGCTGCCACCCTTTTAGGAAATCCATCTTACCATAGATTAGCTATAGGCAACCCAAGTGTCCAGCACACTGCTAACCACAGGTTTGAACCTAACTGCCTTTGATTTCTGAAACAATTGCTGTCCCGTTAAGGTCTCATAACAACACAGCAAGGTATGTAAGAATGCCCCACCATCACCTTAGAGCAATTTCAGGACACCAAAGAGGCAGCAAGTTATCTTTATTGGAAATACAATTGTTTCTGGAGGGACAAAAGGATGTACATTAAAAAAAAAAAACGATTGGTGTACTCACTACGATTTTATGTGATATGGCACACACAGGCTTCTGGTTCTGAATACTTGGTCCTCAGGAGGTTTTGTAGGTTGTGGAGACCCAGAACCTAGCTGGAGGAATTGCGGTCTGAAAGCTCAAGCCTTGATGTTTCAGGACATCCTTTCACAGGTCCCCAATGTTTACAGATTTCACTAGAGAGTATGAGAGGCGTCCTACTCCTGCTGCCATGGCTTCTGCAACATGAACAGTGATAACCCCCTCCACACCCTGTTTGCTCTCATCACATAGAAAGGTGTAAGTCACAAACAATCTCCCACACCAGTTTAGAATTATGATTCATAAAATGGTTATATCTTTTAAGGGGCAAACCTAACAGATTGCCATGCCAGACAACAGCCCTCTGCAGGATGAGGAGAGGAGCCTAGTAGCTGGATGTGGAGATGGATGCAAGAGACCAAGCTGAAGGCAGTTGCTCCATTTTGAAAGAGACAGACACCACACCCCAATGGCTTTTATCTCCGTTGCTATAGCCTTGAAGGAGCAGAAAGAGCTCCTGCAACACACATATTTGGACATAGCAGCAAAATTTACCAGTATGTGACAAAAACCTATTTTAGTTTATTTTTTTCATGCTTTCAGGTACATGGCAGAGACAGGATCTGCTTCATGCATTTGTGTGACCAATGATTTCCCTTTAAGAAAAACCCACAAACGCTCCCAACAACATCATCAGCATTGAACAACATGTCCATGATTTCTTTGCTTTGCCTTTGATTGAGCGGTAAATCATGCTGCTAGTTAATCTGTGCAAGCAATGTGAATTTCTCTGTAAATATATAGACAGAATTGACAGGTATCTCAAACATGTCAGGGGTTCACACTGCAATGGAGTGGGTTAATCATCACCATGTGACAGTGACATATTTAAGATCTCTCCTTTGTCATTAAATCTCAGAATTGTCAAGATATTATGTTTTTGTGCAGACTTCTCAGGGTTTTCTCCCATTCATGGTTTCCATGGATGTTTGCTAGTTACGCTTACATGTGTTTTGGCAGATTCTCTCAGTTTTTGCCATGCACTCTCAGCTCCACAACTTCTCCTGCCCTAAGATTCTAGTTCCAGGCATTTTAGACACTTGTGACTGTTGCACGAGTGTCTCATGTTCCGCCTAAATGATTTGGAATGTTATTTATCCTGAGTTTTAACTTCCATCCCTGAGTTCATTGACTTTCCTTGACCATCTTTCTTGTGCCACTGAGCTGAACTACTAGGGGTTTGCTCCAGTTACTTCTCCATGCTGAGACAGCCTACACTCTCAGTACTACTGTGATAGTGTATCTGTAGCAAGTATTCTTCTCAAGATAAGAAGAAATTTCAATATTATAATCCATCTGCTGTTATTGTGTCTTAAACATGCAAACACACCCCCATAAGTTAATGCACACACACTGTTGATATCTCAACTTAGGGTGCCATTCTGGGGTTAGGAAGAGGCTTCTCTCTAGAGGGGTTCACAGAAAGCCATGGGGTGACACCAACGAGGACCTTGGGCAGGTGAGCTGTGGGTGCCTGCACTGTGCCATGTCCCTAGGCACTACGGGTGCTTTGTCGCATAATCAGACTGATGACTATCTTGAATATCACCATAGAACTGTTGTATGGAAAACGATGGAGATAAAGACAGGGACCCACATCAGAAAAGTAGACTGAGCTACCAAGCTCCAGTTGAAGAGCTGAAGGGGAGAGAATAAGAGCAAATAACTAAGGAAAACAAGGGCTTGTCCACACTGTGTCTGAGCTAATGGGAGATCAACAAAACCAGCTATGCTGGGACTGACAGAGCATGGGATCAAGTGGAAGCATTGAATGTGGCTGACAAATGGGGCAGAAGAAGAAGCCAATGATAATGGCACTGGGATTTGTCTGTACTGCACATACAGGCTTTAATCGATCATATTATATGTAGATGCATACCTACCTCAATCTGGATGGAAGGCGAGCAAGGGCGTTCCAGAGGTCAAGGTACCCTGCCCTCTATTATGACTGGATTGGGAGTGGAGAGGATTGGTCATTGCGTGAGTAGTTAGGGGGAAGAGGAAAGGAAGTGGAAATATGAAATTTATTATTTATGAAGGAAGAAAAAATCAATAGAATATAACCAATGGCGAGATGGATCTAAGACAAAAAAAACTTTGATGTGAGTTGTTGACTCAGACACCAAAGACTTTTTCAGAAAAATAAGATACAGGGATTGAGTTGCTTGGGCAAGAGTGTGACTTGAGTAATTGGGAAGATGAGTGGGGTCCCCTGGTGGCTGTATACAGCTTTTGAGGAGCTGAATGCTGGATGTTTCGTTGGGTAAATAGGGAAGTAACAAGCTTGTGAGGGGATTTCTGACATAAGCAGAGCCTTGGTAATGTCACAAAGCCTTGGTTCATGGTAGCAACTCTGTTGCACTCAAAGCACTAGTCTTCCAGGAAGGTGGGTTTATTATCCTCACAGTGCCTGAGGAGGACAGTTCAGCTCCTGGTCTCCACAACTGTTCAACAGGCTTTTTGCACCTGAACATTTCCCGAAGATGGAATCTGGAGAGGTAGGACATTTTCTTTTGGTAAATATGTTTCCAAAGCAACTAAGACCTCTGTAGTACAAAAAAGTTTTCCTTCAACTGTCCTGCGGGTCCACCATTTCTGTTGTTACCAGCTCCTATATTTGATAGCTGTGGGGATGGTGAATGCCAGCTATTCTTCCCACTTTATCTTTGCTAACAATATCAAATACATCAGTCCACTAAAATGGCAAAGCTCCTCTTTGTCCATAGTTTTTTAAAAGATACTAATTATTTCTCAATGGCTGCTGTTGCCCAGAATAATGATTCTTTCAGGTTGAAGTGGGTCTCACAGTACGCACTTCCACAATGAAGACACAGAAAGGCTTTATGTAATATACCTGGGTCTGGATCAGGAGACCCAATACAGAGAGCCAGTGGATTGGAGTGCCATGACCTTGGGCAGACTGTCTTGGATTGAGACCCCTACCTATTAGCTTGATGTCGAAGGCGACGTGTAGATGTCCTTCGAATTCTTTGTTATCTGTTCAGATTTTTCTTACTCGTTTCGGGGATAGGCATACCTTCATCTCTCATTGACTTAGTCAGTCAGAAAGTAGGTTTCTCAGCAGAGGTCATTTGCCTTAGGGCAGCAGGAATGTGTCTCTGAGATTGATATACTGAGATGTAGAAAAAAATTTGCAAATTGTCCTATTTATTTCTTAAGAGAAAATTACAGTTAGGTATGCAAACCTGATGATCAATATCTTTGTCTCCTGCACCACAGTTCTTCCAGAAAAGAGCCTTGACCTCATAGCCTCCCCTTGTTATCCTTGCAGGCACTCATGGTTGAGGCCACGACTTTGTTTCTGAATTAAACAGAAGGAAAGTTCTTTCAAACTAGAGAGTGGGCAGCTATGAAGCCCAGCACAGAAAGATAGCCAAGAAACAGCAAACCAGGAGGTTAGTGGCCTATCTCAGTAAGTCTACAGCCATGATGAAGATGCCTCTTAGTATGAGATGCATGCCACCTGTCCAGAAAAGGAATGGGTCATCTCTCCAGAAGCAAAAACTGAGTAGGCCTTTTGAGGCCCTGGAGAATATTGTCGGCCGCAGAATTTCTCACGGCTGGAAGGAAGCCAATGAACCAGTCACCCAGTGGAAAGCCATCATTCTAGATCAACTGCCAACAAATCCCTCTCTCTATTTGTTGAAGTATGATGGGATAGATTGTGTCTATGGATTGGAGTTTCACAGGGATGAAAGGATTTTAAACCTTAAGTTCCTGCCTAACAACGTACCATTTCCTCAGGAGACAGACACTCATCTCTCAAACACCATAGTTGGCAGAGCAGTGAAACATATATTTGAGGGCACAAATGGCTCTAAGGATGACTGCTAGGGGATGGTCCTAGAGGAGGTGCCAAACATGAAGACCTGGTTCTATATTACCTACAAGAAAGATCCGGTCTTGTACATTTACCACTTCTTGGTTGACTACATTGAAGGCAACCTCCACATCATGCCAGGCTCTATGGAGGAGTGGACTGGGGTGGTCCAAGATGAGGTGCAGACCATGAAGACCTGTTTCTACATTACCTACAAGAAAGATCCAGTTGTGTACCTTTACCACCATCTAGATGACTACATTGAAAGCAACCTCCACATTATGCCAGGATGTCCTCCAATAGGGGTGAATTTGGAATTAGGCAGGGATTCCTTGGCAGGCAAAAGCGTGCAGCACAACGAAAAAGATGGAACCCAAAAGATAGGTAAAATTATTTACCAAGTTCCCACCAAACCTTCCGTGCATTTCATCAAGTTTGATAATGACTTCCATATCTATGTCTATGATTTGATGAAGATCTGTTAAAGTGATTTCACAAATTTTGGGGGTCAGACTTAAAACTGTGTTTGGGGAACTCTTTTTTTCAGAAATACTTCAGGTCTTCTGTTAATCCTGGTATCTTTCCCGATGGAATTTTTTTTTTGATCTAAAAATAAAATTTGTGAAGGTGTTATGTTGTTTGGTGAATGATGAAGTTTCTGGTGGATGGGACATCACAGAAAGACAGGGGTCAAAACAAAAGAGGACTTATGGTCTTTTCCCCTTCGAGAGGGAATGACGAAAGGAGATGCAGTGTGTGGAAGAGGACAAGATGGCTGTTTAGGAAACAGAGGAGAGTGGCCAAAAAGATGTAGGATCTCAGAGAGGGATAACGTGTGAGGGAAAAACATGTCATATGGAAAGATGTGACATCGAGGTGTTGGGACTTAAGAGGATAGAGAGTGATCATGAAGGGTCACAAATGTGTACTCAGAAGCAAAGAAAATTGGGTTTCATTTGATTAATGGTTTAATTCATACCATCTGGAAGTCACTGGGTATATTAACTTCACTGGAGCATGTTGAGTGACCCGGATCCTCCTGCCTAAAGAAAAGTGTCTCCTCTCAGTGGCTCTTCTGCAATGGGGTGGACCTCAGGCTACCTACTTACTTTTGCCAGGCTTGATCTGCTACCTATTTTGTCATGCCTGGATTCTTTCTGTCTTGCACTCTCACAGGTCTTATGCATGCCATTCAACCCCTGTGAGTTCATTGAAACAATTGGCCTGCCTTAACTCTAAAACACTGTTCCCTTGTCATTGATAATGTTCTGTGGGATTTGGGCTATAAAACGCATAAACAGATTCACCCGCACCTAGGCTAAACTAGTAGTACATTGAATCACATTGGTGTGTGACATGCACAGATATGATGAATGCACCGAGCTCCATAAAATCAGTTATGTAGGGAATCAGTGATGTTAGGTGAAGTGTGGCAAAGACCCCACAAACCCATCAGACCCGAGGATACCAGTATGATATTGATGCCTGACTCCCATCATGCAAGGATCCTGACATCTTTAACAGGGCAGTTTTGGTTCCTTCATCTTCAAAAACTTGGTTAGTAAGGTTGTAGGTGTCAAACTGCCATTCAGGGCCCAGCATGTAGGTCACCTGTGCCAGGTCAGGTGATTTGGCTACAATGTGGGTGAAAACTTGTACCAGGGCATGCTGGTACCCTCGCCCCTTCTTCTCCTCAACATCATCATCACTCTCCTGGGTGGGTCTAGAGCACAAAGAAGGCAAAATGGACTAAGCTTCCTCCTTAGTGGATAACCTTATCTACCCTCAATTTGGACTGACTTTCAGAGGGCATGCAGCACATTTTATCCTATTAGCCATCTCTTTTATTGGATCACTCACTTATCCAATGAATGATTGAATTTATCCATTCCTCCATGTCTCTATCTTCTTCAATTCCTTCTTCCATTTCCCCATGTCTTGTGTCTACAGGTTGCCAAGATAAATCTACTATTTCTCTTCTGTTCTAGAACTTTCATTTGTAAAGAACTTGCCCTCTCAGCGGTGGATTTTTCTGAGTTCTCTGTAGATGGAGACCATATGAGGAGGAACAGAGGAGCAACCATGACAACACTTGCGCAGTAGAGTTAGGCAGATTACAGATTGATGCCTGGCAAGCCTGTACAATGAGTCAGATTCCCATGAGCTCTGTCACTGTGATCTCACATAAATAACTCATTCAGTGTTCACGTCCAGGACATTGAGTTTTAATTTTTGTCCTAATCTGGTAAAGAAACCAAGATGAGGAGAATAGAGGAGCCTGATGTAAGGCCACAAAATGGGTCATTTGAAAAGGTAAGACTACATGCCTCCATGTGTGCTGCTACCCTTCTTAGGAAATCCATCTTTCCATAGATTAGCTATAGGCAACCCAAGTGTCCAGCACACTGCTAACCACAGGTTTGAACCTAACTGCCTTTGATTTCTGAAACAATTGCTGTCCCGTTAAGGTCTCATAACAACACAGCAAGGTATGTAAGAATGCCCCACCATCACCTTAGAACAATTTCAGGACACCAAAGAGGCAGCAAGTTATCTTTATTGGAAATACAAATGTTTCTGGAGGGACAAAAGGATGTACATTTAAAAAAAAAAGATTGGTGTACTCACTACGATTTTATGTGATATGGCACACACAGGCTTCTGGTTCTGAATACTTGGTCCTCAGGAGGTTTTGTAGGTTGTGGTGACCCAGAACCTAGCTGGAGGAATTGCGGTCTGAAAGCCCAAGCCTTGATGTTTCAGGGCATCTTTTCACTGGTCCCCAATGTTTACTGATTTCCTTACAGAGAATGAGAGGCCTCCTACTCCTGCTGCCATGGCTTCTGCAACATGAACAGTGAGAACCCCCTTCACACCCTGGTTGCTCTCATCACATAAGAAGGTGTAAGTCACAAACAATCTCCCACACCAGTTTAGAATTATGATTCATAAAATGGTTATTTCTTTTAAGGGGCAAACCTTACAGATTGCCATGCCAGACAACAGCCCTCTGCAGGATGAGGATAGTAGCCTAGTACCTGGATGTGGAGATGGATGCAAGAGAGCAAGCTGAAGGCAGTTGCTCCATTTTGAAAGAGAGAGACACCACACCCCAATGGCCTTTATCTCAGTTGCTATAGCCTGAAGGAGCAGAAAGTGCTCCTGCAACACATATATTTGGACATAGCAGCAAAATTTACCAGTATGTATCAAAAACCTATTTTAGTTTATTTTTTTCATGCTTTCAGGTAAAGGGGAGAGATAGGATCTGCTTCATGCATTTGTGTGACCAATGATTTCCCTTTAAGAAAAAACCCTCGAGGCCCGGGCAGCGGAGGCACCAGCAAGCAGGCAAGTCTGGGCGGCAGAGGCACCGGCGTGCAGGCAGGCCCGGGTGGCGGAGGCACCGGCAGTCAGGCCCGGCACGCAGGCCTAGGCGGCGGAAGCACCGGCGCGCAGGCAGGCCCAGGTGGCGGAGGCACCGGCAGGCAGGCCTAGGTGTCGGAAGCATCGGCGCACAGACAGTTCCGGCCGGCGGAGGCACCTGCAGGCAGGCCTAGGCGGCGGAAGCAATGGCTCGCAGGCAGGCCCGGGCAGCGGAGGCACCAGCACGCAGGTAAGTCCTGGCGGCAGAGGCCCCGGCGTGCAGGCAGGCCCGGGTGGCGGAGGCATCGGCAGTCAGGCCCGGCAGGCAGGACTAGGCAGCGGAAGCACCGGCGCACAGACGGGCCCGGGCGGCGGAGGCACCAGCACGCAGGCAAGTCCGGGCGGCAGAGGCACCGGCGTGCAGGCAGGCCCGGGTGGCGGAGGCAACGACAGTCAGGCCCGGCAGGCAGGCCTAGGGGGAGGAAGCACCAGCGCGCAGGCAGGCCCAGGTGGCATAGGCACCGGAAGGCAGGCCTAGCGGCGGAAACACCGGTGCACAGACAATTCCGGGCGGCGGTGGCACCGGCAGGCGGGCCCGGGAGGCGGAGGCACTGGATACAGGATAGTGCAGGCAAGAAACAGTGAAGCCTGCACTGAGAACAGATTGCCCCACTACAATTAAATCAAACCCAATAGATAGCATCGGTAATAGGAGATGGGCAGACACCAAGGCAAGAATTCACCCAACAATCTGAAAAACAACATGAAAACACCAGAACCCAATGATCTTACAACACAAGGACTTGAACTCCCTATCACAGGAGAAGAGGAAAAAACTGACTTTTTGAAAGCAATAGAGTCCCTTAAACAACATGTAAAAAACGCCCTCATAGAAATGGATGAGAAGTATAACAAAAAGTTTGAAGAAATGAGTAAATACGTAAATGATACCCTGGGAAGCCAAGAAAAAAACGATCAAACAGGTAATGGAAACAGTCCAAGAATTGAAAACTGAAATGGAAGCAAGGAAGAAAACACAAACTGAGGACCAGCTGGATATGGCAAATATAGGTCAACGAGCAGAGACTACAGAAACAAGCATAATCAATAGAATACAAGAGATAGAAGAAAGAATCTCAGATTCTGAAGACAACATAGAGAAAATAAACGGACTGATCAAAGAAAACACCAAAACCAACAAATTCTCATCACAAAACATTCAGGAAATATGGGACACAATAAAAAGACCAAACCTAAGAATAATAGGGATAGAAGAAGGAGAAGAGGCACAGCTCAAAGGTCCAGAAAACATTTTTAACAAAATTATGGAAGAAAACTTCCCCAACATAAAGAAAGATATTCCTTTGAATATTCAAGAAGCATACAGAACACCAAACAGACTGGATCAAAAAAAAAACGTCCCCTCGCCATATAATAATCAAAACACAAAATATACAGATTAAAGAAAGAATATTAAGAGCTGCAAAGGAAAAAGGCCAAGTAACTTATAAAGGTAAACCGATCAGATTTACACCTGACTTCTCTATGGAAACCATGAAAGCCAGAAGGTCCTGGATAGAGGTACTACAGAAACTAAGAGACCATGGATGCAAACCCAAACTACTATACCCAGCCAAGCTATCGTTCACTATCAATGGAGAAAACAAGACATTCCAGGATAAGAACAAATTTAAACAATACGTTGCCACAAATCCAGCCCTACAGAAAGTAATAGAAGGAAAATCACAACCCAAGGAATCCAACATTGTCAACACTGCCTACAATAACCCAGGCATCTAGCGACCTTTCAACAGCACAACTCAAAGAAGGGAGACACACAAACTCTTCTACCAAAATCAGTAAGAATAACCGGAGTTAACAACCACTGGTCATTAATATCACTTAATATTAATGGTCTCAATTCACCAATAAAAAGGCACAGGCTAAGAGATTGGATACGAAAACAGGATCCAACAGTCTGCTGTTTGCAAGAAACTCATCTCAACCACAAAGACAGGCATCTACTCAGAGTAAAGGGTTGGGAAAAGGTTTTTCAAGCAAATGGTCCTAAGAAAAAAGCAGGTGTGGCCATACTAATTTCTAACAAAACTGACTTCAAACTAAAATCAATCAGAAGAGATCGACAGGGACACTTTATACTCATAACAGGAACGATACAGCAGGATGAAGTCTCAATCCTGAATATCTATGCCCCTAATATAAAAGCACCCACGTATGTAAAAGAAATACTGCTAAAACTCAAGGCAGACATCAAATCACACACACTAGTAGTAGGAGACTTCAACACACCTCTCTCACCAATGGACAGGTCAATCAGACAGAAAACTAATAGAGAATTAAGAGAATTGTTGGAGGTAATGAACCAAATGGACTTAACAGACATCTATAGAACACTCCACCAAAATAGGAAAGAATACACCTTCTTCTCTGCAGCTCATGGAACCTTCTCGAAAATTGACCACATACTTGGAAACAAAGGAAACCTCCACAGATACAAAAAAATATCAGTGTCCACCTGTGTCTTATCAGATCACCACGGATTAAAGTTAGAAGCCACCAACAAAGCTACTCCCAGAAAGCTGGCAAACTCATGGAAACTGAACAGTCAAATACTGAACCACACCTGGGTCAAGGAAGAAATTAAGAAAGAAATTAAAGTCTTCCTTGAATTTAATGAAAACAAAGAGACAACATACTCAAACCTATGGGACACGATGAAAGCAGTGCTAAGAGGAAAGTTCATAGCACTAAGTGCCCACTTAAAGAAAACGGAGAAAGCATACATTTTGGACTTAACAGCACACCTGAAAGCTCTAGAAAAAAAAGAAGCAGACACACCCAGGAGGAGTAGAAGACTGGAAATAATCAAATTGAGGGCAGAAATCAACAAAATAGAAACACAGAAAACAGTCCAAAGAATCAATGAAACAAAAAGTTGGTTCTTGGAGAAAATCAACAAGATTGACAAACCTCTATCCAAACTAATTAAACGACAAAGAGAGAACACGCAAATAAATAAGATCAGAAATGAAAAGGGGGACATAACCACAGACACAGAGGAAATTCAGAGAATCATTAGATCTTACTACAAAAGCCTGTATGCCACAAAATTGGAAAATGCAAAAGAAATGGACACTTTTTTAGATAAGTACCATATACCAAACCTAAACCAAGACCAGGTGGACGATCTAAATAGACCTGTTAGTCGTGAAGAATTAGAAACAGTTATCAAAAATCTCCCTTCCAAAAAAAGCCCAGGGCCAGATGGTTTCAATGCAGAATTCTACCAGAACTTCCAAGAAGAGCTAATACCTATACTTCTTAATGTATTTCACAATATAGAAACAGAAGAGTCATTGCCAAATTCCTTTTATGAAGCTACAGTTACCCTGATACCAAAACCACACAAAGACCCAACCAAGAAAGAGAATTACAGGCCTATCTCACTCATGAACATCGACGCAAAAATTCTCAATAAAATACTGGCAAACCGAATCCAAGAACACATTAGAAAAGTTATCCATTATGATCAAGTAGGCTTCATTCCAGAGATGCAGGGCTGGTTCAACATACGCAAATCTATCAATGTAATCAACCATATAAATAAACTGAATGAAAAAAACATATGATCATTTCATTAGATGCTGAAAAAGCATTCGACAAAATTCAACACTCCTTTATGATAAAGGTCTTTGAGAGATTAGGGATACAAGGGGCATACCTAAATATAATAAAAGCTATTTACAGCAAGCCGACAGCTAACATTAAATTAAATGGAGAAAAACTCAAAGCCATCCCACTAAAATCAGGAACACGACAAGGATGTCCACTCTCTCCATACCTCTTCAATATAGTGCTTGAAGTTCTAGCAATAGCAATAAGACAACATAAGGGGATCAAGGGGATCCGTATTGGAAAGGAAGAAGTTAAGCTTTCATTATTTGCAGATGATATGATAGTATACATAACCGACCCCAAAAACTCTACCAAAGAACTCCTACAGCTGATAAACACCTTTGGTAATTTGGCAGGATACAAGATCAACTCCAAAAAATCAGTTGCCTTCCTATACACTAAGGATAAGGAAGCAGAGAGGGAAATCAGAGAAGCATCACCTTTCACGATAGCCACAAATAGCATAAAATACCTTGGGGTAACTCTGACCAAGGAAGTGAAAGATCTATTTGGCAAGAACTTTAAGTCTTTGAAGAAAGAAATTGAAGAGGACACCAGAAAATGGAAGGACCTCCCTTGCTCTTGTATTGGGAGGATAAACATAGTAAAAATGGCAATTCTACCAAAAGCAATCTATAGATTCAACGCAATCCCCATCAAAATCCCATCAAAATTCTTCACAGATCTGGAGATGACAATAATCAACTTTATATGGAAAAACAAAAAACCCAGGAGAGCCAAAACAATCTTATACAATAAAGGATTGTCTGGAGGCATTACCATCCCTGACTTCAAACTCTATTACAGAGCTACAGTACTGAAAACGGCTTGGTACTGGCATAAAAACAGAGAAGTCGACCAATGGAATAGAATAGAAGACCCTGACTTTAGCCCACAAACCTATGAACATCTGATTTTCGATAAAGGAGCTAAAAGTATACAATGGAAAAAAGAGAGCATCTTCAACAAATTGTGCTGGCAAAACTGGAAGTCAATCTGTAGAAGAATGAAAATAGATCCATATATATCACCATGCACAAAACTCAAGTCCAAATGGATTAAAGACCTCAATATCAGTCCAAACACACTGAATCTGATAGAAGAGAAAGTGGGAAGTACTCTACAACACATGGGCACAGGAGAACACTTCCTACGTACAACCCCAGCAGCACAAACACTAAGGACATCATTGAATAATGGGACCTCCTGAGACTGAGAAGCTTCTGTAAAGCAAAGGACACTGTCACTAAGACAGAAAGGCAACCCACTGACTGGGAGAAGATCTTCACCAACCCCACAACTGACAAAGGTCTGATATCCAAAATATACAAAGAACTCAAGAAATTAGACCGTAAAAGGTTAATCAATCCAATTATAAAATGGGGCACTGAGCTGAACAGAGACTTTTCAACAGAAGAAGTTCAAATAGCCAAAAGTCACTTAAGATCATGCTCAACTTCCTTAGCAATCAGGGAAATGCAAATCAAGACAATATTAAGATACCATCTTACACCGGTCAGAATGGCTAAAATCAAAAACACCAATGATAGCCTCTGCTGGAGAGGTTGTGGAGAAAGGGGCACTCTCATCCATTGCTGTTGGAATGCAAACTTGTGCAACAACTTTGGAAAGCAGTGTGGCGGTTTCTCAGGATAGTCGGGTTCAACCTACCTCTTGACCCAGCAATACCACTATTGGGAATATACCCAAGAGATGCCCAAACATACAACAAAAGTATATGCTCAACTATGTTCATAGCAGCATTGTTTGTAATTGCAAGAACCTGGAAACAACCTAGATGTCCTTCAGTGGAAGAATGGATGAAGAAAGTATGGAATATATACATATTAGAGTACTACTCAGCAGTAAAAAACAATGACTTCTTGAATTTTGCATACAAATGGACGGAAATAGAAAACACTATCCTGAGTGAGGTAAGCCAGACCCAAAAAGAGGAACATGGGATGTACTCACTCATATTTCGTTTCTAGCCATAAATAAAGGACATTGAGACTGTAATTCGTGACTCTAGAGAAGCTAAATAAGAAGGTGAACCCAAAGAAAAACATATAAGCATCCCCCTGAATATTAACCTTCATCAGGCGATGAAAGAAGACAGAGACAGAGACCAACATTGGAGCACTGGACTGAAGTCTCACGATCCAAAGGAGGAGCAGAAGGAGAGTGAGCACGAGCAAGGAACTCAGGACGGCGAGGGGTGCACCCACACACTGAGGCAATGGGGATGATCTATCGGGAACTCACCAAGGCCAGCTGGCCGGGGACTGAAAAAGCATGGGACAAAACCGGTCTCGCTGAACATAATGGACAATGAGGACTACTGAGAACTGAAGAACAATGGCAATGGGTTCTTGATCCTATTGCATGTAATGGCTTTGTGGGAGCCCAGGTAGTTTGGATGCTCACCTTAATAGACCTGGATGGAGGTGGGTGGTCATTGGACCTCCCACAGGGCAGAGAAAACTGCTTGCTCTTTGGGCTGAGGAGGAAGGAAGACTTGATTGGGGGAGGGGCAGGGAACAGGAGGTGGTGGCGGGGAAGAGGCAGAAATCTTTAATAATTAAATTAATTAATTAATAAAAAAAATCAGCAAGGAAAAAAAAAAAGAAAAAACCCTCAAACGCTCCCAACATCATCATCAGCATTCAAGAACATGTCCATGATTTCTTTGCTTTGCCTTTGATTGAGCGGTAAATCATGCTGCTAGTTAATCTGTGCAAGCAATGTGAATTTCTCTGTAAATATATAGACAGAATTGACAGGTATCTCAAACATGTCAGGGGGTCACACTGCAATGGAGTGGGTTAATCATCACCATGTGACAGTGACATATTTAAGATCTCTCCTTTGTCATTAAATCTCAGAATTGTCAAGATGTTATGTTTTTGTGCAGACTTCTCAGGGTTTTCTCCCATTCATGGTTTCCATGGATGTTTGCTAGTTACGCTTACATGTCTTTTTCCAGATTCTGTCAGTTTTTGCCATGCACTCTCAGCTCCACAACTTCTCCTGCCCTAAGATTCTAGTTCCAGGCATTTTAGACACTTGTGACTGTTGCACGAGTGTCTCATGTTCCGCCTAAATGATTTGGAATGTTATTTAGCCTGAGTTTTAACTTCCAACCCTGAGTTCATTGACTTTCCTTGACCATCTTTCTTGTGCCACTGAGCTGAACTACTAGGGGTTTTCTCCAGTTACTTCTCCATGCTGAGACAGCCTACACTCTCAGTACTACTGTGATAGTGTTTCTGTAGCAAGTATTCTTCTCAAGATAAGAAGAAATTTCAATATTATAATCCATCTGCTGTTATTGTGTCTTAAACACACAAACACACCCCCATAATTTAATGCACACACACTGTTGATATCTCAACTTAGGGTGCCGTTCTGGGGTTAGTAAGAGGCTTCTCTCTAGAGGGGTTCCCAGAAAGCCATTGGGTGACACCAACGAGGACCTTGTGCAGGTGAGCTGTGGGTGCCTGCACTGTGTCATGTCCCTAGGCACTACGGGTGCTTTGTCGCATAATCAGACTGATGACTATCTTGAATATCACCATAGAACTGTTGTACGGAAAAGGATGGAGATAAAGACAGGGACCCACATCAGAAAACTAGACTGAGCTACCAAGCTCCAGTTGAAGAGCTGAAGGGGAGAGAATAAGAGCAAAGAACTAAGGAATACAAGGGCTTGGTCCACCCACTGAGACACTGTGTCTGAGCTAATGGGAGATCAACAAAACCAGCTATGCTGGGACTGACAGAGCATGGGATCAAAGTGGAAGCATTGAGTGTGGCTGACAATTGGGGCAGAAGGAGAAGCCAATGATAATGGCCCTGGGATTTGTCTGTACTGCACATACAGGCTTTAATCGATCATATATATGTAGATGCATACCTTACTCAATATGTATGGAGGGGGGGCATGGGCTTCCCACAGGTCAAGGTACCCTGCCCTCTATTAGGACTGGATTGGGAGTGGAGAGGATTGGTGGTTGCGTGAGGTGTTAGGGGGAGGAGGAAAGGAAGTGGAAATTTGAAATTTTTTATTTATGAAGGAAGAAAAATTCAATACAAGATAACAAATGGAGAGATGGGATCTAAGAAAAAAAAAACTTTCGTGTGATTTGTTGACTCAGACACCAAAGACTTTTTCAGAAAAATAAGATACAGGGATTGAGTTGCTTTGGCAAGAGTGTGAATTGAGTAATTAGGAAGATGAGTGGGGGCTTATTTTGGGTCCCCTGGTGGCTGTATACAGCTTTTGAGGAGCTGAATGCTGGAAGTTTCTGTGGGTAAATAGGGAAGTAACAAGCTTGTGAGGGGATTTCTGACATAAGTAGAGCCTTGGTGATGTCACAAAGCCTTGATTCGTTGGGTAGCAACTCTGTTCCACTCAAAGCACTAGTCTTCCATGAAGGTGGGTTTATTATCCTCACAGTGCCTGAGGAGGACAGTTCAGCTCCTGGTCTCCACAACTGTTCAACAGGCTTTTTGCACCTGAACATTTCCCGAAGATGGAATCTGGAGAGGTAGGACATTTTCTTCTGGTAAATATGTTTCCAAAGCAACTAAGACCTCTGTAGTAAAAAATGTTTTCCTTCAACTGTCCTGCGGGTCCACCATTTCTGTTGTTACCAGCTCCTATATTTGATAGCTGTGGGGATGGTGAATGCCAGCTATTCTTCCCACTTTATCTTTGCTAACAATATCAAATTCATCAATCCACTAAAATGGCAAAGCTCCTCTTTGTCCATAGTTTTTTAAAAGATACTAATTATTTCTCAATGGCTGCTGTTGCCCAGAATAATGAGTCTTTCAGGTTGAAGTGGGTCTCACAGTACTCACTTCCACAATGAAGACACAGAATGTCTTTATGTAATATACCTGGGTCTGGATCAGGAGACCCAATACAGAGAGCCAGTGGACTGGAGGGCCATGACCTTGGGCAGGCTGTCTTGGATTGAGCCCCCTACCTATTAGCTTGATGTCGAAAGAGACGTGTGGATGTCCTTCGAATTCTTTGTTATCTGTTCAGATATTTCTTACTCGTTTTGGGGATAGGCATACTTTCTCCTCTCATTGACTTTGTCAGTCAGAAAGTAGGTTTCTCAGCAGAGGTCATTTGCCTTAGGGCAGCAGGAATGTGTCTCTGAGATTGATATACTGAGATGTAGAGAAAAATTTGCAAATTGTCCTATTTATTTCTTAAGAGAAAATTACAGTTAGGTATGCAAACCTGATGATCAATATCTTTGTCTCCTGCACCACAGTTCTTCCAGAAAAGAGCCTTGACCTCATAGCCTCCCCTTGTTATCCTTGCAGGCACTCATGGTTGAGGCCACGACTTTGTTTCTGAATTAAACAGAAGGAAAGTTCTTTCAACCTAGAGAGTGGGCAGCTATGAAGCCCAAGTACAGAAAGATAGCCAAGAAACAGCGGACCAAGAGGTCAGTGGCCTATCTCAGTAAGTCTACAGCCATGATGAAGATGCCTCTTAGTATGAGATGCATGCCACCTGTCCAGAAGAGGAATGGGTTATCTCTCCAGAAGCCAAAACTGAGTAGGCCTTTTGAGGCCCTGGAGAATATTGTCGGCCGCAGAATTTCTCATGGCTGGAAGGAAGCCAACTAACCAGTCACCCAGTGGAAAGCAATCATTCTAGATCAACTGCCAACAAATCCCTCTCTCTATTTGTTGAAGTATGATGGGATAGATTGTGTCTATGGATTGGAGCTTCACAGTGATGAAAGAATTTTAAACCTTAAGTTCCTGCCTAACAACGTACCATTTCCTCAGGAGACAGACACTCATCTCTCAAACACCATAGTTGGCAGAGCAGTGAAACATACATTTGAGGGCACAAATGGCTCTAAGAATGAATGGAAGGGGATTGTCCTAGAGGAGGTGCCAATCATGAAGACCTGGTTCTATATTACCTACAAGAAAGATCCGGTCTTGTACGTTTATCACCTCCTGGTTGACTACCTTGAAGGCAACCTCAACATCATGCCAGGCTCTATGGAGGAGTGGACTTGGGTGGTCCAAGATGAGGTGCAGACCATGAAGACCTGTTTCTACATTACCTCCAAGAAAGATCCAGTTGTGAACCTTTACCACCATCTAGATGACTACATTGAAAGCAACCTCCACATTATGCCAGGATGTCCTCCAATAGGGGTGAATTTGGAATTAGGCAGGGATTCCTTGGCAGGCAAAAGCGTGCAGCACAACGAAAAAGATGGAACCCAAAAGATAGGTAAAATTATTTACCAAGTTCCCACCAAACCTTCCGTGCATTTCATCAAGTTTGATAATGACTTCCATATCTATGTCTATGATTTGATGAAGATCTGTTAAAGTGAAATTCACAAATTTTGGGGGTCAGACTTAAAACTGTGTTTGGGGAACTCTTTTTTTCAGAAATACCTCAGGTCTTCTATTTATCCTGGTATATTTCCCAATGGAATTTTTTTTGCTGTAAAAATAAAATTTGTGAAGGTGTTATGTTGTTTGGTGAATGATGGAGTTTCTGGTGGATGGGACATCACAGAAAGACAGGCCTCAAAACAACACAGGACTTATGGTCTTTTCCCCTTGGAGAGGGAATGACGAAAGGAGATGCAGTGTGTGGAAGAGGACAAGATGGCTGTTTAGGAAACAGAGAGAGTGGCCAAAAAGATGTAGGATCACAGAGAGGGAAAATGCGGGAGGGAAAAACATGTCATATGGGAAGATGTGACATCGAGGTGTTGGGACTTAAGAGGATAGAGAGTGATCATGAAGGTTCACAAATATGTACTCAGAAGCAAAGAAAATTGGGTTTCATTTGATTAATGGTTTAATTCATACCATCTGGAAGTCACTGGGTATATTAACTCCACTGGAGCATGTTGAGTGACCCGGATCCTCCGGCCTAAAAAAAGTGTCTACTCTCAGTGGCTCTTCTGCAATGGAGTGGACCTCAGGCTACGGACTTACTTTTGCCAGGCTTGATCTGCTACCTATTTTGTCATGCCTGGATTCTTTCTGTCTTGCACTCTCAAAGGTCTTATGCATGTCATTCAACCCCTGTGAGTTCATTGAAACAATTGGCCTGCCTTAACTCAAAAACACTGTTCCCTTGTCATTGATCATGTTCTTTGGGATTTGGGCTATAAAACTCACAAACAGACTCACGCGCACACAGGCTAAACTAGTAGTACATTGAATCACATTGGCTTGTGACATGCACAGATATGATGACTGCACCGAGCTCCATAAAATCAGTTACCTAGGGAATCAGTGATGTTAGGTGAAGTGTGGCAAAGACCCCACAAACCCATCAGACCCGAGGATACCAGTATGATATTGATGCCTGACTCCCATCATGCAAGGATCCTGACATCTTTAACAGGGCAGTTTTGGTTCCTTCATCTTCAAAAACTTGGTTAGTAAGGTTGTAGGTGTCAAACTGCCATTCAGGGCCCAGCATGTAGGTCACCTGTGCCAGGTCAGGTGATTTGGCTACAATGTGGGTGAAAACTTGTACCAGGGCATGCTGGTACCCTCGCCCCTTCTTCTCCTCAACATCATCATCACTCTCCTGGGTGGGTCTAGAGCACAAAGAAGGCAAAATGGACTAAGCTTCCTCCTTAGTGGATAACCTTATCTACCCTCAATTTGGACTGACTTTCAGAGGGCATGCAGCACATTTTATCCTATTAGCCATCTCTTTCATTAGATCACTCACTTATCCAATGAATGATTGAATTTATCCATTCCTCCATGTCTCTATCTTCTTCAATCCCTTCTTCCATTTCCCTATGTCTTGTGTCTACAGGTTGCCAAGATAAATCTACTATGTCTCTTCTGTTCTAGAAACTTTCATTTGTAAAGAACTTGCCCTCTCAGCGGTGGATTTTTCTGAGTTCTCTGTAGATGGAGACCATATGAGGAGGTTCAGAGGAGCAACCATGACAACACTTGTGCAGTACAGTTAGGCAGATTACAGATTGATGCCTGGCAAGCCTGTACAATGAGTCAGATTCCCATGAGCTCTGACACTGTGATCTCACATATATAACTCATTCAGTGTTCACGTCCAGGACATTGAGTTTTAATTTTTGTCCTAATCTGGTAAAGAAACCAAGATGAGGAGAATAGAGGAGCCTGATTGTAAGGCCACAAAATGGGTCATTTGAAAAGGTAAGACTACATGCCTCCATGTGTCCTGCTACCCTTCTTTAGAAATCCATCTTTCCTTAGATTAGCTATAGGCAACCCAAGTGTCCAGCACACTGCTAACCACAGGTTTGAACCTAACTGCCTTTGATTTCTGAAACAATTGCTGTCCTGTTAAGGTCTCATAACAACACAGCAAGGTATGTAAGAATGCCCCACCATCACCTTAGAGCAATTTCAGGACACCAAAGAGGCAGCAAGTTATCTTTATTGGAAATACAAATGTTTCTGGAGGGACAAAAGGATGTACATAAAAAAAAAAAAACGATTGGTGTACTCACTACGATTTTATGTGATATGGCCCACACAGGCTTCTGCTTCTGAATACTTGGTCCTCAGGAGGTTTTGTAGGTTGTGGTGACCCAGAACCTAGCTGGAGGAATTGCGGTCTGAAAGCCAAGCCTTGATGTTTCAGGGCATCCTTTCACTGGTCGCCAATGTTTACTGATTTCCTTACAGAGAATGAGAGGCCTCCTACTCCTGCTGCCATGGCTTCTGCAACATGAACAGTGAGAACGCCCTTCACAGCCTGGTTGCTCTTATCACATAGGACGGTGTAAGTCACAAACAATCTCCCACACCAGTTTAGAATTATGATTCATAAAATGGTTATTTCTTTTAAGGGGCAAACCTTACAGATTTCCATGCCAGACAACAGCCCTCTGCAGGTAGAGGAGAGGAGTCTAGTAGCTGGATGTGGAGGTGGATGCAAGAGAGCAAGCTGAAGGCAGTTGCTCCATTTTGAAAGAGAGAGACACTGCACCCCAATGGCCTTTATCTCAGTTGCTATAGCCTGAAAATTCAGAAAGAGCTCCTGCAACACACATATTTGGACATAGCAGCAAAATTTACCAGTATGTGACAAAAACCTATTTTAGTTTATTTTGTACATGCTTTCAGGTACATGGCAGAGACAGGATCTGCTTCATGCATTTGCGTGACCAATGATTTCCCTTTAAAAAAAAACCCACAACCGCTCCCAACAACATCATAAGCATTCAACAACATGTCCATGATTTCTTTGCTTTGCCTTTGATTGAGCGGTAAATCATGCTGCTAGTTAATCTGTGCAAGCAATGTGAATTTCTCTGTAAATATATAGACAGAATTGACAGGTATCTCAAACATGTCAGGGGTTCACACTGCAATGGAGTGGGTTAATCATCACCATGTGACAGTGACATATTTAAGATCTCTCCTTTGTCATTAAATCTCAGAATTGTCAAGATGTTATGTTTTTGTGCAGACTTCTCAGGGTTTTCTCCCATTCATGGTTTCCATGGATGTTTGCTAGTTACGCTTACATGTCTTTTTCCAGATTCTGTCAGTTTTTGCCATGCACTCTCAGCTCCACAACTTCTCCTGCCCTAAGATTCTAGTTCCAGACATTTTAGACATCTTGTGACTGTTGCACGAGTGTCTCATGTTCCGCCTAAATGATTTGGAATGTTATTTAGCCTGAGTTTTAACTTCCATCCCTGAGTTCATTGACTTTCCTTGACCATCTTTCTTGGGCCACTGAGCTGAACTACTAGGGGTTTTCTCCAGTTACTTCTCCATGCTGAGACAGCCTACACTCTCAGTACTACTGTGATAGTGTTTCTGTAGAAAGTATTCTTCTCAAGATAAGAAGAAATTTCAATATTATAATCCATCTGCAGTTATTGTGTCTTAAACACACAAACACACCCCCATAATTTAATGCACACACACTGTTGATATCTCAACTTAGGGTGCTGTTCTGGGGTTAGTAAGAGGCTTCTCTCTAGAGGGGTTTCCAGAAAGCCATGGGGTGACACCAACGAGGACCTTGGGCAGGTGAGCTGTGGGTGCCTGCACTGTGCCATGTCCCTAGGCACTACGGGTGCTTTGTTCCATAATCAGGTTGATGACTATCTTGAATATCACCATAGAACTGTTGTACGGAAAAGGATGGAGATAAAGACAGGGAACCACATCAGAAAACTAGACTGAGCTACCAAGCTCAGGTTGAAGAGCTGAAGGGGAGAGAATAAGAGCAAAGAACTAAGGAATACAAGGGCTTGGTCCACCCACTGAGACACTGTGTCTGAGCTAATGGGAGATCAACAAAACCAGCTATGCTGGGACTGACAGAGCATGGGATCAAAGTGGAAGCATTGAATTTGGCTGAAAATTGGGGCATAAGTAGAACCCAATGATAATGGCAGTGGGATATGTCTGTACTGCACATACAGGCTTTAATCGATCATATTATATGTAGATGCATACCTTCCTCAATCTGGATGGAGGAGGGCAAGGGCTTCCCACAGGTCAAGGTAACCTGCCCTCTATTAGAACTGGATTGGGAGTGGAGAGGATTGGTGGTTGTGTGAGTAATTAGGGGGAGGAGGAAAGGAAGTGGAAATTTGAAATTTATTATTTATGAAGGAAGAAAAAATCAATAGAAGATAACCAATGGAGAGATGGGACCTAAGAAAAAAAAACTTTCATGTGATTTGTTGACTCAGACACCAAAGACTTTTTCAGAAAAATAAGATACAGGGATTGAGTTGCTTGGGCAAGAGTGTGACTTGAGTAATTGGGAAGATGAGTGGGGGCTTAATTTGGGTCCCCTGGTGGCTGTATACAGCTTTTGAGGAGCTGAATGCTGGATGTTTCTGTGGGTAAATAGGGAAGTAACAAGCTTGTGAGGGGATTTCTGACATAAGTAGAGCCTTGGTGATGTCACAAATCCTTAGTTCGTTGGGTAGCAACTCTGTTCCACTCAAAGCACTTGTCTTCCATGAAGGTGGGTTTATTATCCTCACAGTGCCTGAGGAGGACAGTTCAGCTCCTGGTCTCCACAACTGTTCAACAGGCTTTTTGCACCTGAACATTTCCCGAAGATGGAATCTGGAGAGGTAGGACATTTTCTTTTGGTAAATATGTTTCCAAAGCAACTAAGACCTCTGTAGTACAAAAAAGTTTTCCTTCAACTGTCCTGCGGGTCCACCATTTCTGTTGTTACCAGCTCCTATATTTGATAGCTGTGGGGATGGTGAATGCAAGCTATTCTTCCCACTTTAACTTTGCTAACAATATCAAATTCATCAATCCACTAAATGGCAAAGCTCCTCTTTGTCCATAGGTGTTTTAAAAGATACTAATTATTTCTCAATGGCTGCTGTTGCCCAGAATAATGAGTCTTTCAGGTTGAAGTGGGTCTCACAGTACTCACTTCCACAATGAAGACACAGAATGGCTTTATGTAATATACCTGGGTCTGGATCAGGAGACCCAATACAGAGAGCCAGTGGACTGGAGGGCCATGACCTTGGGCAGGCTGTCTTGGATTGAGCCCCCTACCTATTAGCTTGATGTCAAAGCAGACGTGTGGATGTCCTTCAAATTCTTTGTTATCTGTTCAGATTTTTCTTACTCGTTTCGGGGATAGGCATACCTTCTCCTCTCATTGACTTAGTCAGTGAGAAAATAGGTTTCTCAGCAGAGGTCATTTGCCTTTGGGCAGCAGGAATATGTCTCTGAGATTGATATACTGAGCTGTAGTGTTAAATTTGCAAATTGTCCTATTTATTTCTTAAGAGAAAATTAGAGTTAGGTATGCAAACCTGTTGATCAATATCTTTGTCTCTTGCACCACAGTTCTTCCAGAAAAGAGCCTTAACCTCATAGCCTCCCCTTGTTATACTTGCAGGCACTCTTGGTTGAGGCCACGACTTTGTTTCTGAATTAAACAGAAGGAAAGTTCTTTCAACCTAGAGAGTGGGCAGCTATGAAGCCCAAGCACAGAAAGATAGCCAAGAAACAGCGGACCAGGAGGTCAGTGGCCTATCTCAGTAAGTCTACAGCCATGATGAAGATGCCTCTTAGTATGAGATGCATGCCACCTGTCCAGAAGAGGAATGGGTCTTCTCTCCAGAAGCCAAAACTGAGTAGGCCTTTTGAGGCCCTGGAGAATATTGTCGGCCACAGAATTTTTCATGGCTGGAAGGAAGCCAATGAACCAGTCACCCAGTAGAAAGCCATCATTCTAGATCAACTGCCAACAAATCCCTCTCTCTATTTGTTGAAGTATGATGGGATAGATTGTGTCTATGGATTGGAACTTCACAGTGATGAAAGGATTTTAAACCTAAGTTCCTGCCTAACAACGTACCATTTCCTCAGGAGACAGACACTCATCTCTCAAACACCAGAGTTGGCAGAGCAGTGAAACATACATTTCAGGGCACAAATGGCTCTAAGGATGACTGCTAGGGGATGGTCCTAGAGGAGGTGCCAATCATGAAGACCTGGTTTTATATTACCTACAAGAAAGATCCGGTCTTGTACGTTTACCACCTCCTGGTTGACTACCTTGAAGGCAACCTCCACATCATGCCAGGCTCTATGGAGGAGTGGACTGGGGTGGTCCAAGATGAAGTGCATACCATGAAGACCTGTTTCTACATTACCTACAAGAAAGATCCAGTTGTGTACCTTTACCACCATCTAGATGACTACATTGAAAGCAACCTCCACATTATGCCAGGATGTCCTCCAATAGGGGTGAATTTGGAATTAGGCAGGGATTCCTTGGCAGGCAAAAGCGTGCAGCACAACGAAAAAGATGGAACCCAAAAGATAGGTAAAATTATTTACCAAGTTCCCACCAAACCTTCCGTGCATTTCATCAAGTTTGATAATGACTTCCATATCTATGTCTATGATTTGATGAAGATGTGTTAAAGTGAAATTCACAAATTTTGGGGTCAGACTTAAAACTGTGTTTGTGGAACTCTTTTTTTCAGAAATACCTCAGGTCTTTAATTATCCTGGTATCTTTCTCAATGGAACTTTTTTTTTGCTCTAAAAATAAAAATTGTGAAGGTGTTATGCTGTTTGGTCAATGATGGAGTGTCTGGAGGATGGGACATCATAGAAAGACAGGCCTCAAAACAAAACAGGACTTATGGTCTTTTCTCCTTTGAGAGGGAATGACGAAAGGAGATGCAGTGTGTGGAAGAGGACAAGATGGCTGTTTAGGAAACAGAGGAGAGTGGCCAAAAAGATGTAGGATCTCAGAGAGGGATAATGCGTGAGGGAAAACCATGTCATATGTCAGGCTACACTCTCAGTACTATTATGACTCTGTTTCTGTAGCAAATATTCTTCTAAAGATAAGAAATTTCAATATTACAATCCCTCTATTTTTATTGTTATTTAAACACGTATACACACACACAACTTAATGCTCACGAACTGATGAGAGCTCAACTTAGGGGGCCATTCTGGGGTTGGTAAGAGTCTTATCTTTAGTGGTGTTCCCATACGGCCATAGGGTTACTCAAACTAGGACTTTGGGCTGGTGAGGAGAGGGTGCCTTCTGTGTACCATGTCCCTAGCCACTAAGACTGCCTTGTCCCATAATCCGACTGATGCCTATATTCAATATCATCACAAATTTTTGTTTGGCAAATGATGGATATAAAGACAGTGATCCATATCAGAAAACTAGACTGAGCTTTCAAGCTCCTGTTGAAGAGAAGAAGGGGGGAGAATATGAGCAAAGAAGTCAGGAATATAAGGCTAAGTCATTCCACTGAGACACTCTGCCTGAGCTATTTGGAGCTCAACAGAACCAGCTCTGCTGCGACTGACAGAGCATGGGGACAAAGTGGAAGTGCTAAATGTGGCTAACAATTGGGGCAGATTGAAAACCCAATGATAATGGCACTGGGATTTGTCTCTACTTCACATACTGGCTTTATGTGATCCTATTATGTGTGAATGCCTACCTTCATCAATCTGCATTGAGGGGGACTACGGTTGTCCCGACTAACGAATCTTTTGTTTTGCAGTGGTTCTCACAGAACTCAATTCTTTAAAAAACACACAGAATGACTTTATGTAATATCCTGAGTCTCAATGAGAGGACAAAATACATCCAGTCAGTGGACTGGAGTGCCATGACCTTGAGCACGTTTTCTTGGATTCAACCACCTAACTATTAGCTCAATGTTGAAGGACAGGCGTAGCTGTCCTGCAAATGCTTTTCTATCTGTTCAGATTTTTCTTACTCATTTTGGAGATAGGCATACCTTCTCTTTTCATTGACTCAGTCAGTCAGGAAGTAGGTTTCTCAGCAGAGAACAAAATACATACATCCTTCCCTTCTTATGCTTGCTTGAACTCATAATGGAGACAACGAATTTGTTTCTGACTTAAACAGAAGAGTTTTTTCAACCTAGAGAGTGGGCAGGTAAGAAGCTCAAGCACAGAAAGGTAGACAAAAGGCAGCGGACCACTAGTGAACCTGATAGAAGGGATAGAAGGAAGTACTCTACTACATATGGGCACAGGAGAACACTTCCTTAATAAAAACCCAGCAGCACAGACATTAATGGCAACTTTGAATAAATGGGACCTCCTGGAACTGAGAAGCTTTTGTAAAGCAGAGTACACTGTCACTAAGACTAAAAGGCAAACAACTGACTGGAAGAAGATTTTTACCAACCCCTCAACAGACTAAGGTCTGATCTCCAAAATATATAAAGAACTCAAGAAACTCAATGTTAAAATACTAATTAACCCAATTAAAATTGGAGTACTGAACTGAACAGAGAATTTCAACAGAAGAAGTTCAATGGACAAAAGACACTTAAAGTCAGGCTCAACTTCCTTAACAATAAAGGGAAATGCAAATCAAGACAACTTTGAGATATCATCTTACACCTGTCAGAATGGCAAAAATAAAAGACACCAATGATAGCCTTTGCTGGAAAATGTGGAGAAAGGGGTATACTCATCCATTACTGTTGGGAATTCAATATGTGCAACCATTTTGAAAAGTAGTGCTTCTGGTTCTGAGGAAATTTTGGATCATCATATCCTTTGCTCCAGCAATACCACTCTGGAGAATATACCCAAGAGATGCCGTATCATAAAACAAAAGTATATGCTCAACTCTGTTCATCGCAGCATTTTTTGTTATAGCCAGCACCTGGAAACAACCTAGATGCCTACCAATGGAAGAATGAATGAAGAAAGTATGGAATATATACATGTTAGAGCACTACTTAGGAGTAAAAATAAAACAATGACTTTTTGAATTTTGCATGCAAATGGATGGAAATATAAAACACTATCCTGAGTGAGTTAAGCCAGACCCAAAAAGAGGAACATGGGATGTACTCACTCATATTTGTTTTCTAGTCATAATTAAAGGACATTGATCCTATAATTCATTATCCTAGAGAAGCTAAATAAGCAGGTGAACCTAAAGAAAAACATATAGGCATCCTCCTGAATATTAGCCTTCATTAGGCAATGAAATAAGACAGAGACAGAACCCACATTGGAGCACTGGACTGAAATTTCAAGGTCCAAATCAGGAGCAAAAGAGAAAAGAGCACGAGCAAGGAACTCAGGACCGCGAGGGGTGTACCCACACACTGATGCAATGGGGATGGTCTATCAGAATCTCAGCAAGTCCAGCTGGCATGGTTCTGTAAAAGCATGGGATAAAACAGGACTCGCTGAAAATAGTGGACAATGAGGACTACTGAGAACTCAAGAACAATGGCAATGGGTTTTTGATCGTACTTCACGTACTGGCTTTGTGGGAGTCTAGGCCATTTGGATGCTCACCTTACTAGACCTGGATGGAGGTTGGTGAACCTTGGACTTCCCAAAGGGCAGGGAACCCTGATTGATCTTAGTGCTGAGGAGAGATGTGGACTTTTTTGGGGGTAGGCGATGGAAATGGGAGGCGGTGAGGGGAGGAGGCAGAAATCTTTAATAAATAAATAAATTTTAAAAATTGCTTTGGCTATCCTTGGTTTTTTTGTTTTTCCATATAGAGTTGATTACTTTCCTCTCAAGTTATATGAAGAATTTTGATGTGATTTTAATGGGGATTGCACTGAATCTATAGATTTCTTTTGGGAGAATTGCCATTTTTTTTAGATCCTCCCAAACCAAGAGCAAGGGAGATCCTTCCATTTTCTGGTATCCTCTTGAATTTCCTTCTTAAAAGTCTTAGAGATGTTTTCAAATACATCTTTGTCTTCCTTGTTCAGCGTTACCCCGAGATATTTTATGCTATTTGTGGCTATCATGAAGGGTGATGCTTCTGTGAATTCCATCTCTGCATACTTATCTTAGTGTATAGGAGGGCAAGTGATTTTTTTAGAGTTAATCTTGTATCCTGCCACATCACTAAAGGTCTTTATCAGTTTTTGAAGTTCAGTTTTGGGGTCACTTATGTATCATATCATCAGCAAATAATGAAAGTTTAACTTCTCCCTTTCCAATTTGAATCCACTTTATCTCCTTATGTTGTCTTATTGCTGTTGCTAGAACTTCAAGCACTATATTGAAGAGGTAAGGAGAGAGTGGAGTCACTTATCTATCATATCATCAGCAAATAATGAATGTTTAACTTCTTCCTTTCCAATTTGAGTCCACTTGATCTCCTTATGTTGTCTTATTGCTATTGCTAGAACTTCAAGCACTATAATGAAGAGGTAAGGAGAGAGTGGAGTCACTGTCACAAGCCTTTGCAGGGGCTGCATTAACTGAGAAATTAGGGCACTCTTTTGAATATAGTGATCAGAGCTCTAAGGCTCAAGTCCCAGCCTGAGTCCTACCTCTTTGTTGGTCTACATGGTTTTCACATCAGAAGGATGTGGAGTTTATGAGGCAAGTCCCAAGAGTTTTGAAATACTGCAGGAATTGATATGCATGAAGCATCTGGGTGCACAATAAATGCTACTCTTTATCTTATGTAAAGTTGGTGCCTAGCATGTTGTGGTGATGGCTGCTTGGTATAGTGTAAGCATCAAAGGTCTGATCCCCCAGAAACCCACTTGGTGTTCTGGCTAAAGAGTCTGGCCTCACTGTCAATGGATATATTTGTTTAAGAAGTTCTGCATGCATGACTGAGGTTAGAGAATTACCGAGCTTTACTCCCAACATTGATCTCTGTGCTGCTTAATTCATGTTCACACATACATGCATGTGAACCCACACATGAAGAAACATGCATACACACATATACGCTGTAAGTAAACCACACACAAAATGAATAAAAGGCAAAGAATGCCTAAGTCTCTGTTTGATCCCACAGTACCCCAGGAAATGGTAATTGGGGTCTTTTATAAACCTCTTACAAAGGACTTCAAAGAATGTCTGTCTTCCCAGGCCATGACATTATGTTTCAGTACCTTTAGCATTCCTCATCAGACCACACTGGGATCTGTCCATAGAACACTTGCACAGGACACTCATGTTGATAGGTTACCCAGATAAACTGAGAAGATAGTTAGCATGATCCTCACCTCATCACACAGCCTTCATCTAAGGGAAAAGTTCTCACAAGCTCAATAAGCCAGCATTATTTCACACCTTCCTGACATCAAACACAGACTTACAGTCATATTTCCTTCCATAAACTTTCAGGAGAAAAGCATGGAGAAAAACAGCAGATCTAAGGAAACACCTGGCCATGCTTCATTCCCTCAGGACCTTTCTGATCCCTTTGGATATGCCAAAACCTTATTCATCCCTTTAACACTTACTGAGAGCCCTGAATTTGTAAGGTACCATTGAAACTTCTGGGACTGGGAGGTGAAAATTGAGACATATCTATGGCCTTCAGGGAACTCATCTTATATTCCAAAGAGATGTCAGATGGAAAAGTTTGTCCTAGATACTGTGAAATTTTTAGAGTCAGAAGAAATTTCAGCTGTAGCTGATACAAAAGCCCCTGCCTAATTGAGGGTGCTGGAAGAAAGTAGACATTGGAGATGGCCGGAAACCCAGTTCCCTAAGAATTTCCTTGCGTCCTGTGCTAACCCCACTGTATCCTGCAGGCATTTTTTGTAAGCTGGTTCCTCAATAGTTGTAAAACTCCAATGAGTTATGCTTAGCTAACACAGACACACCATTAGATACCACCTACATTCTGGAGTGTTCTTTATCTGCAAGAGAAGCAAATGAATTGAGGGAGAGCAGCAACATTCCTATATTTCTTTGGGTTTTACTCTTAGATGATATTGAAGTTTTTGCCTTCAACAAAATCTTAAAGAACATACTGTCCGCCAAGTCAGCCACAGGGGGAGAAAATTCATCACTGAGTGAATTATACCCTCCTCCAGGGGCCTCTGATACCAGTTGTCAACTAGGTGCTTTTTGGGTCTGGCACAAACTTCTGACCCTTCCCTCTTATGTAGGACAGGTGAAGGAAGTGATATGCTTACTCAAAGACCAGACCAAACTCTCTGTATTTAAGAATAGTCAGCTAAGCTCAGCAGAGAGACACTACCAAGGAAAAGCACTTCAGTTATTTCCATTTTAATGTCCCTGGTACATTCTAAAGTTTCAGCAAGATAGGTCTAAAGTGAAGAGTTAAATACCTGTCTCTTCTATACCAAAGAGCCTACATTTACACTTGACTCACCCTCGACTGTTGACTCCAATATAGACCCAAGCTGTGTGTGTTGTTTAATTTATAACTTTAAAATTTCGGCAGTCCCTGCAGCACAAGTGTAGTGGATGCCACTTGCTAACTTGCTTGCAGCCTCAAACTCAGCTAGGTTTCATACACAGCACATGACCACTTCCAAGGGAATGATGCTACCCACAGTGGACTGGTTTGATTAACATTTGACTAACAGTCATGCTTACAGACCCACCTGATGAGGCAATTCCTCAACTGAGACTCTTATATGCTTCTAAGTTGGGTCAGGTTGGCATTTAAAGCCTAATGTGATAGGGATGATGCGTAATTTTGATAAATTAATATATTGGTAAAACACCTATAATATAAAAAAGCCTATCTTATTTTCATTAAAATATTTACCTTTCATGGACATCCATTACTGCTCTGAAAATTTGTTAGTACACGTCTGGCAGAGGTTGACCCTCTTGTGTCATATATATCCTTGTCACATATAACCTCTCCCTAGATACACTCCTACATGGGACTGAATCTTACATGTGTGTGACTTAGTTGAACTTGGCAGCTTGTTTCAATTCATGCCAATATAGCTGATATCTCCACCTACAATCAAATTACACTTAGGTCAAATAAAAAAAACATTTGATATCACGGAATGCCCAGGGAGCACATGTCTAGGAGACAATAATGTATCTGTGGAAGTCATGGGTACCAGCAACCAGATCTGCCCAGGTCTTTGTAAAAAGAAGGAGAGCAACAGATGTTCAAATCATAAAATGGTTGGGAAGGAAGTGCAGGTGCACAGCTCCTAGGAGAATCCAGAGGAATGTAGGTTTGAGCTGGCTCACTCCAAGATTGCCCAGATATATGCAGAAGTAGTGCCAGGATTCTTATTTCTTAATTAGAAATGTCAAAGATGAAAAGGAACAAATGCTCGGATTGATGTTGGAATTGTAATGAAGTTTACAGAACAAAAGATTGAGAATACAGCAGTGTGTATGCCTGACCAATATATCACAGATCTCCAACACAAAATGAAACAATAAACATCCAAATTACCAGCAAAAAGAAGGACAGAATTCAGGAACAGCAACAGCCAAACTGCCTGACAAATTGTTCTTACCTGTATGGCTCCTGGCAATGTGGGGCAGGAAGGAAATTTGTGCCCAAAGATAGACAAAGAGTGGGGCTTTATTATATAGAATATTTTTTGTGTAAAGCATTGTACATTGCAAGAGGAAAAAATGGTTTTAAATCTCTGATTTTTTTAGCACTCTCTCCATGTTCTTTCAAGTCAAATTGAAAGAGGCAGGTGGTGGATTTGGGTTTCTGTGTTGTGAAACAATAATGAGAATAATAGTTGCTCATTCCAGAATTCATCCTTTTTCTTTCAAATAGCCCTCTCCCTGTCTCTTACACCTGGCCTGTTCCCATTGCTTGAGGGCTGATGTCAACTCATGTGTCTCCCTGAGGAGCCCTCTCAGAACACACTAGCCTTCCATTTAATCTACTCTGGAAGCCCAACACTTAGGGTGACTTTGATCACACAGCCTACTGTGGTTGCACACACTGACACAATAAAGCTGTTACTGTGGGTCTTGCTCTCATTTCCCATGGAGCTTCAATGACCAGCTCCTCAAACAGCTCATCAAGCTAGAGAACACTTTATCCTTTTCTGTGTTATTCACTTCGTTGCCTCTTCTCTCCCACAAACCAGCTTCTTCCGAAGCAGGATCCTTGATTGTGGTTAGACTTTAAAATATTATATTTTAATAAAATATTAAATAGTCTTTAAAATATTAAGATTGATTAGACTTCCAGGGTTGCATTATTATGAACCGACCTTATACCTATATGTTATGCATGTAATTATGACAGCTTAAGTTACTGGAGCCATTTTCAAGTTGTGCATGCGTTTATATTTATCTCCCCCTGAGTATAACAAGCTGCCCATCATGGGTGATAATAGATTTTACTGGTTAGTTCTGGAATCTATTGGCATAGAACATGTTGTGGCTTGAGTGAGAAATGTCGCCCATAAGCTCCCATATTTGAACATTTTTTCCCAAACAGGCGGTGCTCTTTGAAGTGGTTGCCGGACCTTTAGGAGGCAGAGAATTGCTGGAGGAAGTGGACACTGAAGATAGGCTCTAAGAATCTATAGACTCACCCGACATCCTGATCTCTCTCTGCTTCTTAATTGTTAATGCAATGTGGCCAGCGAGCCTCAGACTCCTGTTGCTCTGCCATTTCAATAGCTATTGAAACAATCCCTCTGAAATGCTGGGCAAAATAAAACCTTCTCTCCCTTAAGTTGTTTTTGTGTTGATGTTTTTGCTGGCTTGTTTATTTGCCACAATGTTTTGCATAGCAGATGGAATGAAACCATTACATTTTGTAAGTACATACATGAGATTAAAACAAAAACAACCCTCAGAAGGACAGATGCCCAAGGATAAAGAATATTTAACATATTGTAATAGCATTTCATTTCCTTTCTCTCAAGATCATTAAAGATTCTATTTAACAAAGGAAAAACCAATCACACAGGGTCACCTAAAATGTAGTGACTCCTGCCAAGTAACACAGTCTTAATCCTGAGAATTTGTAAATACACAATACAGCAGGAAACCAGGACATAAAAGTGATATATCCAAGTTTTAGCTTCCACTGAGAGGGATCATAATTTAAAAATATTACTTTGCAAATAGAAGCTTAAGATTCACAAAAATGTGTCATCTCAGGATAAGATGGTCTTTAAATTCAATGGCAAACCTCTGTATCAAAAGAGACACAGGGAAACAGTGGTGTGCTCACAAAACAATGGAGACAGTAAGAGAACTGATACATACTGAGGAATATTAAAAGCCAACTTTCCTAGCACATCTTGAGGAAGTAGGGTCCCCACCAACACATTTATTCCAGATCCTGAGAATAAACATCAACCCCTTTCAAGTATTTGTTTTATTAGAAAATTTTATACCAGTTCTTGGAATTAATACATTGGACAAAGGGTTGGTTTGGGAAGTCCTTCTGTCTATGTTTGCTTTTATTGGTTAATGAATAATGTTGTTTCAGACAGTAGCTTAACAGAATAGACCTAGGTAGTAAAAGTAAACAATGATAGGAGAAACAGCGTAGGGTCATTGAGAAGCCACATAGACACCACCATGGAAGAACACCTTCTCTGGAGTTGCCAAAAATTTGTTGGTAAGACATGAACTACTGGTGATACAGATAAATGCAAATAGGTTTGTTTAGAATAAGGGAGGAATCTAGAAATACGTTTAAGCTATTGGCCAAACAGTGTTGTGAATAATATAGGTTTTATGTGATTATTTCAAGTCAAGGTGGTCAGGAAACTAACAAATGAGTGGCCTCCACCAACAAAGGGTATTGCAGATTCATTGACTATCCTGAGATGGCTTGTCTGGGTAAAACCTATGTTGTATGAATAAATTGGCTACACACCAGAGATATGGAACTAACAATAGACAAAGTCTAACTAGGTGAACCAATGAATAATTTTCGGGTTACTTACAGGAAAATTGGTGAGCGAGCACTTACAGTAGAAATGACTCAATACCAGTTGGTTCAACAAAGCCCACCCCAGCATGGTTAATAGTTCACTAAGGCTGAGAACCTGAAATTCACTGTGCAGCCTTGAGGCAGATCAGTGATCTGAAGAGTGGCTTTTTTTTAAATCTTTGGCTCAGTTGATCTGAGCCTCATCTAAGCATCTCTATTTGTCTGTGATGATTGCTCGGTTATATATTTTCTGCCAATATACTGTTTGGAGGACGTTGCCTTGTGAATCTGCTCAGGCTATCAAACTCTCTATAGCTAATTTGAGTTGTTTGATTCCTATCTAAGTAGCTTTCCTGCAGGATAGATTCTATCAACCAAAACTACATATTGGCATTAAAGAACTTTATATGTGGAGATGGAAGGGTCAGAGTCAGATAAGAAAGTAAAATTATGGGTTCACACAGGAGAGATAAAAAAAAAGGAGAGGGAGCATGAGAGCACTACCCTGTAGGATTTCAAAATGTAAGAGGAGACCTGAGCTAAGTAGGAAACAGCCACAGCGTTTTCCATAGTCACTACTCCTGTTTAGGCCACAAAATCTCCAAGCAGCTAGCCCAAGCATTGGAAGTTTCTACTCTGAGAGGGCCAGCTAGAGTGTGGCACAGATGACCTTTTTCCCTGGAGTTATCCTCACCATTGGCAGAAGGAGGCATAACTCTCTAAAGTCTCAACAAAAAGTCTCACTGATGTAACAAACGGCTTATGAAGGACCCTTGGGGAAGATTCAAAACTAACATAATTGGGAAAAAATGCATCTTCCAGGATGTTATGATGTCAGTGTACACTGTCACATCTGCCTTTCTTCTGATCATATGAACAGGATGCTTGCTGCTTGGGGAAGCATCTCATCTGGCGTTGTAATACCAGGGCATCAAAATGTCCTCTTTGCTCGTCTTCTCCAGCAGAGGAGTCTCTATCTCAGGTACAGTGCATTGAACCACTTGCAGGAATAATAAAAACAGGTAGAGCATCCAGCTTGAGATATGACATACATGGCCACAATCACATTGGCAGCAACAAGAAACAGATGAAGAATTCTGAGCATCAATGGAAGCTGAGGACGTAATACCAAAGCTAAGACATGTAACACCATGGGGAGTTGCAGAGTTCCAGAGAATATATTCAGTTACATTCTGGAAGAAGCTAAGACTGCAAAAGATGGCTTTCCTAATCAGAAAGTAGAAAAACAGACTATTTGAAATATAAGCAGTGATGAGACAAAGGTGGTAACTGAAAATGAAGAACCCCATTTCCCAATTCCAGGAAGATAATGAAAGCATTTTTAAAGGTTAATGAGCCACAAATCCTGGCAGTCAAAGCTCAGGAGATGGAATGCCATTTCAATCCCATGTAATGAATCTCTGCCTTAAGCATCTAAAATGATGTATCACTGCCTTGAGCATCTGGAGCAATATTTCTTTGCCTTAAGCATCTATAACAATGCATCTCTGCCTTGAGCATCTGCTGTCATGCCCCTCTAAAATGAGCAGAAATTAAGATCTGCTTTGAAATGCAATATACTACTGGGATAGACCAACCATAGCATGCTACTCTGGATGTACACTTTTATATATTTACACCCTAAATTTGATATCAAGACCTGAGCCCAAACAGACTTCACAGTTCGCCGTTTCCCCATGCTGTGATAATTCAGTAGCCCTCTGGACACATCCACCAGGAGTCTTGAGGGGAGGAAGCAAAGGCATTCATGATTGAATGTCTCTCATCTCAATATCCCCAACATTTCTTTTAAAGTCATACCATTCCCTTTTCTGATTCAGAATATTATCTCAGACCTCAATACTTTATAACCAACTGTCTTGTTCTTCAGCCATGGCTCAGTCAGTAAGGTGCTTTCCATACAAATGAAGAACATAAGCATCTTCAACAAATTGTGCTGGCAAAACTGGAATTCAATCTGTAGAAGAATGAAAATAGATCCATATCTATCACCATGCACAAAACTCAAGTCCAAATGGATTAAAGACCTCAATATCAGTCCAAACACACTGAACCTGATAGAAGAGAAAGTGGTAAGTACTCTACAACACATGGGCACAGGAGAACACTTCCTATGTATAACCCCAGCAGCACAAACACTAAGGACATCATTGAATAAATGGGACCTCCTGACACTGAGAAGCTTCTGTAAAGCAAAGGACACTGTCACTAAGACAGAAAGGCAACCCACTGACTGGGAGAAGATCTTCACCAACCCCACAACTGACAAAGGTCTGATATCCAAAATATACAAAGAACTCAAGAAATTAGACCATAAAAGGTTAATCAATCCAATTATAAAATGGGGCACTGAGCTGAACAGAGACTTTTCAACAAAAGAAGTTCAAATGGCCAAAAGACACTTAAAATCGTGCTCAAATTCCTTAGCAATCAGAGAAATGCAAATCAAGACAACTTTAAGATAGCATCTTACACCTGTCATAATGGCTAAAATCAAAAACACCATTGATAGTCTCTGCTGGAGAGTGTGTGGAGAAAGGGGCACTCTCATCCATTGCTGGTGGGAATGCAAACTTGTGCAACCACTTTGGAAAGCAGTGTGGCGGTTTCTCAGGAAAGTCGGGTTCAACCTACCTCTGGACCCAGCAATACCACTATTGGGAATATACCCAAAAGATGCCCAAACGCACAACAAAAGTATATGCTCAACTATGTTCATAGCAGCATTGTTAGTAATAGCCAGAACATGGAAACAACCTAGATGTCCTTCAATGGAAGAATGGATGAAGAAAGTATGGAATATATACATATTAGAGTACTACTCAGCAGTAAAAAACAATGACTTCTTGAATTTTGCATACAAATGGACGGAAATAGAAAACACTATCCTGAGTGAGGTAAGCCAGACCCAAAAAGAGGAACATGGGATGTACTCACTCATATTTGGTTTCTAGCCATAAATAAGGACATTGAGACTATAATTCGTGATTCTAGAGAAGCTAAATAAGAAGGTGAACCCAAAGAAAAACATATAAGCTTCCCCCTGAATATTAACCTTCATCAGGCGATGAAAGAAGACAGAGACTGAGACCAACATTGGAGCACTGGACTGAAGTCTCACGATCCAAAGGAGGAGCAGAAGGAGAGTGAGCATGAGCAAGGAACTCAGGACCGCGAGGGGTGTACCCACACACTAAGGCAATGGGGATGTTCTATCGGGAACTCACCAAGGCCAGCTGGCCGCGGACTGAAAAAGCATGGGACAAAACCGGTCTCGCTGAACATAATGGACAATGAGGACTACTGAGAACTGAAGAACAATGGCAATGGGTTCTTGATCCTATTGCATGTAATGGATTTGTGGGAGCCCAGGATGTTTGGATGCTCTCCTTAATAGACCTGGATGGAGGTGGGTGGCCCTTGGACCTCCCACAGGGCAGAGAAACCTGCTTGCTCTTTGGGCTGAGGAGGAAGGAAGACTTGATTGGGGGAGGGGGAGGGAATAGGAGGTGGTGTCGGGTCTCTGAGTCTCACTCTTTGGTCAAGGGGAATTGGTCAGCTCCAGGTTCAAAGAAATGATGTATCTTAAACATGACAGAGAGTAACTAAGAAAGACACCCATGGTTAATTCTGGCCTCTGCATGCATGCATACACATTTCCATAAAATGTTACACTCATCTTTTTAAACAACTGTGTTTCCAATTTATATTATACACATTTCAGTGGCAGAGCTTTGAGCTTAACTTTGACTGCTCTTTGGTGTTATAGGAATGGCAGGCTGCATCCTGCCACCTGTCTCCAGCTCTGGCTAGTTTTTCCAGAAATAATTTTACAGAAACTGTATTCTTTTAAATACTGCTTGACCCATTATTTCTAGCCTCTTATTAGCTAATTCTCACATCTTGATTAAGCCATTTCAAATAATCTGTGTAGCACCATGAGATGCTGGCTTACCAGGGAGATTCTTAAGCTGCTTCTGTCTCAGAGAGGGGTGGCATGGCATCTGTCTTACTCGGCTTCTTTCTCCCAGCATTCTGTTCTGTTTACTCTGCCTATCTAACCTGCTTTCCTATCAAAAGGGCCAAGGCAGTTTCTTTATAAACCTATAGACATACAGCCCTCCTCTATCTCTTTGGCCTGCCTCACACAATGACATTAGAAGAAATCTTTCTATAAGAACCCTGTTCACTATCTCATTTGGCCTTTTGAATCCTGTCTCCTCTCTTCCTAAGACATAAGGAAGCTAGGCTCAGGCATGTTACACAGTCTAACAAAGTTCCAACAGAAAGGAAGGATGGAATCAAGATCTGAATTTATTGCCAAAGTCTAAAATCTTAACCAAGGAACTCAGTGCATGACCATACTTTTCTTTCCACTGAGAATGAACCGACACTCTGAGGAGCTGAAAGGCAAATTCATACTGCATCTACCCCACATTGGTCCTTGACAGATGTGAAGAGCATTATGATGGCACCTGATACAATGACATTTTATTCCTCTGGAGTTGACTGGCCAGTTGGCCACCTACCTTACTCAATATTTCCTTCTGTGATTGGATTTCCAGAATCCTCCATCCCTTCACATCATTGCTAAGTCACACACTTCCCAATGCCGCTTTCAGATTTTACATAGACAGACTTTGCCACCAGAGTGATGGGATGAACTGTAGTATGTGTCCCATTATTTTATAAAAGAGGGGCCCTGAATAATAACCTTTCTATATTCCTGCAAAATCTAAACCAGAAAATCAGCATGTAAATGTGATATCCCTGCACCCCCACAAGGAGTTAAACTGGTGGTGTAGATTGCAGTGAACAGGATTGACATTCCAATGAAGGGGCATCTCTGCCCGACTTAAGAAAAGTCTCATAGGAAGTGAAGTAGATCTGTGGCCATACAACCTTGGAGGATTTTATGAGGTAGAAATACAGATTTCTATATGAATAGACAATATATTCATAATGATGGGATGGCTATTCTTAGCTGGCAACTTGACTACATCTAGAGTTAATAAGTATTTTAAAGACTGGGCATATTTATGGAGGGGTATTTCTTCTTAATTTCAATTTTGAAGTGGTAAGACACACTCCTAATCTGGATCTTTGAGATAGGACTCTTTTGAGGTGGGAAGAGGCATTTTTGTCTGGGCCACACCATCTTCTGGCAGCTTATATAAAGGAGATGGAAGGAGGAATCTCTTTCTCTGCCTGCTTGCTCTCAAAGGCAAGGCTATTCCCTCACCAGCATTAACACAGAATTCTTTATAATTCTGGTGTGTACCAAAGACTAGCTGACACATTCAGAGTCTCAGACTGAATACCTACTTTGCTTTTGGACATTCCTTTCATAGTGGGATTAACAAGGCCACAACCTATAAACCATTGTGTTAAAACTTTTTCTATGAGTTCTGTTACTCTAGAAAACTATGGCTAATAGAAATGTTACTGAATTAAATAATAGTAACAATAAGTAACTCATGGGCCAGGAAGTTGGCACAGTAGGCAAAACACTTGCCATGAAAGTGAAAGGCACTGTGACTGAATTCTCAGAATCTACTTAAAATCAGGATGTGTGCAAGTATCTGCAAGTCCAGTTCTCTTAAGACAAATTGGGAGGTGGAGACAGGAGACTCTTCAGAAGCTAGCTAGTGAACTAGCCTTGAATAAGCAAAAAAAACAACAAAGACACCATATCAAACAAAATGGAAGGCCACCACTGATATGCTGGGCTGTCCTCCCCTCTCCTCAAGCCCACATGCTTACTGTGGCAATGCCCACTTGCACTCACATTCATGAATACACACACACACATATATATACACACACAAAGAATGAAACAGCTTCCATATGTATGAAGGCACACATACACATCCTTAGGTCCTCTGGGCCAAGTCTGGCAGTAAGCTACCTCTCTTTGATCTAGAGTCAACCATATCCATACTTATACACCAATTAGACCACCTGTTCTGGAAAAATCAGTAACCATCTGGTTCAATGAGATAACCTGTCTCAAATATATGGCTGTGTGTGTTTCCATGTGTGAAGATATGCATTGTCAGTCTGTCTCATATGTGCCTATCTCCTAAACTCAGGTTTTTCTTGACTCCTAATATGGAAGCCCTTGCTTTGTTTAATTTGTTATACCTAAAGAGCACAAGGATTTCCAGGAGTTGTAAGGCAAGGCCATATTATAAGTATTAAACAAGCCCAGACCCAGAAAAGAAAGACCCAGAGAGTGGAAGGAAGAACATGAGTCTAGACAGCTGTCTTGTAACCTCCACATTAACAGATGAATAATGTAAGTTGGAAAAGCCTAAGACCTGGTCTCATTTCACCTCTCAAAAGAAGCAGATGAAATGTGAAGAGCAGGATCTTTGGGTGAATTTAATTATCCTACACTATCTGAGCCAATTGGAACTGGGAGCTCTCTGATTGATTAAAATTTAGAACCTGTTTTCTCTGCAGTTTCTGTAAGAAGAGCAATGAGCAACCAATATGCAAAGAAAAGGGGGGGCAACATAAATACTAATTTTTAAGATTCTTGACAGAAAGTTAGGACAATGAAATTTCCAGAAGTTTCTGAAAGAAATTTTAGTCAAAATCTTGATCACAAATGAAGAGAATTGGGTAGAAGTATCCCATGTCCAGATATCTCAAATGCAATATGGGTGTTACTTTGCTGGTATTCAAATTAAGCCAGGATGTGCATGATGAGACTTTTTATTTTAATAGTCTTTTATTTTAATGTATATTAATAAAATTTTAACTTATCAAGCTCGTGTGTTTTATTATCTTACACTGACCCCAAAATAGTTTTAAGCCAAAGTAAAGAGGGTTTAATGGTATGAGACTTCATCCAGATAATGCAGACAGCTGCTGCAGGAAAGTAGGGTACATAAAGAAAGCCGACTCAGTAAATAATTCAACTAGGCATCTCCAGTGGGTAAAACCTGCAATGATGTATTGGTTGCCAAAATAAAGGAAGCAGCCCACTTAAGAGAAAGACAGAGAGGAAGGAAGAAGAGGGAAAAGGGAACAGATCATCCTTTGAGACAAAAAACCAGCAAAGGAAACAGAAGCTTCTTTGTTGACAATAATCTCCTCTTCTGTAAGGGCATTTCCCTTACTTCAAATGACAGACATTCAGACAGAACATGCAAGATAGAAAAGTGTGAACATGGTGGTGGTGAAGGGAGAGAAAAAGCTGTCTTCTGACCTCCACATAAACAGATGCATAATGTAAGTTGGAAAAGCCTAAGACCAGGTCTCCTTTCACCTCTCAAAAGAAGCAGATGAGATGTGAAGAGCAGGATCTTTGGGTGAATTTCATTTTCCTACACTATCTGAGCCAATTGGAACTGGGAGCTATCTGATTGATTCAAATTTAGAATCCTTTTTCTCTGTGGATTCTGTTAGAAGAGCAATGAGCAACCAATATGCAAAAAATAGTGGGGACAACATAAATACTAATCTTAAATCTTTCTGGCAAAAAGTAAGGACAATGAAACATCCAGAAGGTTCCAAAAAAATTTGGAGCCAAAATATTCATCGATCACTAATAAAGAGAATTCGGGAGAAGTATCCCATGTCCAGATATCTCAACTACAAGCTGAGTGTTCCTTTGCTGGTATTCAAATTAACCCAGGATGTGCATGATGAGGCTTTTTATTGTTATTTCAATAGCTTTTACTTTAATGTATATTAATAAAATTTTAAGACATCAAGCTTGTGTTTTATTATCTTACATTGACCCCAAATTCGTTTTTAAGCCAAAGTAAAGGAGGCTTTAATGATATGAGACTTCATCCAGATAATGCAGACAGCTGCTGCAGGAAAGTAGGGTACATAAAGAAAGACTACTCAGTAAATAATTCAAATAGGCATTGCCTGTTGGTAAAACCTGCAATGATGTGTCGATTGCCAAAGTAAAGGAAGCAGCCCACTTATGAGAAAGACAGAGAGGAAGGAAGAAGAGGAAAAAGGGAAGAGATCATTTGTTGAGACCAAAAACCAGCAAAGGAAACAAAAGCTTCTTTGTTGACAATAATCTCCTCTTCTGTAAGGTCATCTCCATTGCTTCAAATGACAGACATTCAGACAGAACATGCATGAGAGAGAAGTGTGACCATGGTGAAGGTGAAGGGAGAGAAAAAGAAAGAAAACATTCTGGAGATTTAAAGACAGAGAGAATGAAACACCAGAGCATGAGTGTTTCTCTGGTACCTTCACAAAATCCTTATGGGGCCACCAGCATTCCAGATACTCCAAGACATCAAACACAAAATTTTCTTCTTGAACCCTATGACGTTTCCAGGGAGGATTGTGTTGTTCAAGAGTTCTGTGTCCTAAGCAAGAGAGAAAAGGGCACAAGATAGCAAGCAGGTGACAAGAGTGAGAAGGGGAGGGAGGGTGACTGAGTGAGTCACCCACCACCTGGACTCCTGTTAGGACTACAAAATATCCTCCACAGGTTTTGGTGGTTAGGCCTGTTAGGCCTGTTAGTAATTAGGCCTTCCTCTGAAAGGGAACTATCATTCTTGCATGAGAGAGATGGCTCAGCATTTAAGGTCACTTGCTTGTCTTCCAGAGGACCGGGTTTCAATTCCTCCCACTCATACAAACATCTGTAACTCCAGTTATAAAACATCTGACCCTGGCCAACACAAGCACTGAATGCACATGGTGAACACACTAATGTGCAGATAAACTCACACTCATAAAAAAAATTAATCATTTCTGTTAAAAATAGTAGTCACTCTTTTACTTCAAACAAGCAGGGAACTATATTCAAGAGCACAATGCTCTTACAGAATGGAATTATTCAGTTCTGAGGTAGCATGACTCCCAGTTTCATGAAAAACTGCCACATTGATTTCCCAAGTAGTTGCACTAGTCTGCATTCCCGACAACAAGGGATGGGTGTTCCTCTACTCTACATCCTTTTCAGCATAGTCTATCTTTGGTGTTTGTGATTTTCGCCATTCTGACAGTTGTAACATGGTATAGCAGAGATGTTCTGATTTGCATTTCCCTGATTGCTAAAAAGGCTAAGCATGACATTGTCTTTTGCCCATTTGAAAGTCTTCTGTTGAGAATTCTGTGTTCAGTTAAGTAACCGTTTTTAATTGTAGTAATTTAAGTGTTAATGTCTAGTTTCTGGATTTCTTTACATATTTGGAGATCAGAATTTTGATTACGGACTGGTGAAGATTTTTCACATTCAAAGGGATGCCTTTTTGTCTTAGTGACAATGTCTTTTGCATTACAGAAGCTTATCACTTTCAGGAGGTGTCACATTTATTCCTTTTTGGTCTCATTGTCTATGCTACTCAGGTTCTACACTGGAAGTAGTCTCCTGGGTCCATGTATTGCAGATTCATTTCAACTTCTCATCTATCAAGTTCAGTGTGGTCAGATTAATATTGAGGTCTTTAATCCATTTGTAGTTGCATTTTGTGCATGCTGAACAATATGGATCTATTTTTCTTCTTCTACAGGTTGACACCCATTTATGCTGTCTGTCTTCACAAGTCTTTCTCCATGCTTTAAAGGAAACAAATTCTTCCCATTACAGCTCCTGTCATGTTCACCTGCTGTATTTCTCATATAGTTCATTCTGCTCTCCCTCTTACTTCCAGGTCTGATAACGATAATGTGAATTTTTCAACTAATGTACCACACCCCTGATGAGCTGGCTTCTTTTCCCAACCACTCCAAAGCAGCTACAATATATTTAACAGCCAGTAGCAGTGACACTCTTTGAGACCTTATGGAGATGTTAATAGATGGAGTTCTTAAAATGGGATGGGACCCTGGTAGCTGGAAGATTCCAAAAAGTTGAGTGGGGTGAAGATAATTAAGTCACCCAATAGCAAAAATCTCATTATTCCCATTGAATGGGTATTGTTCAATCATCTAATCTTGCACAAATGACTGACATTGACACAAAAATAATGCCAATTTTATTAACCAATTAGCATTTGTACATCTGCAGTTATGTGGTTTGAAAGGTTATTTGTGTGTGTGTGTGTTTGTGTGTCTGTGTGTCTGATTTGACCAAAGGACAACTTCAGTGGTCATTCCTCAGAAATCATCTACCATGCTTATTTAGACAGTATCACTTACAGGGACCTAGGATATTCTGAATAGAAGATGCAGTTTGGCCAGTATGTACCAGAATCCACAGTGTCTGCCTCCCAAGCAGTGACATTACAAGCACACACTAGCACGCTGGGAAGCTTTGAATAAGGTCTCTGGAGTCTGAACTCAGGCCTGTATACACACAGCTGACTTATCACTGACAAAGAAAATCTCTTTTCAGTATGTTAGTCTTAACTTTAGAATCATATAGAAAGTGATTGCACATTTTTGAATTCACAGCACAGTGACTACAGAATTCCAATGGTGTTCAAATTAAGAACACAATATCACAAAGTTAAACAGAGTACTGATTATAAATAAGCACTTGTATCCTTCTACTAAGAGTAGTTTGTCAAGCAGAATTAAGGTCAATAATTTAATACCAGTGTTGTCAGAGGCTTTGGTTAACAGACAGATCTTGATCAAAATCTTATGGGCAAAACACAGGGAGAGAGTGGATGGTGGGAACTTTAAAAGGTTATGACTTAATACTGGGAAATAACAGATATGAAAATTGACAAGCACATAGAGAGATTGTAGATAGATAAAAAGTTATATAGATGGAAAATAGATAGAGAATAGATAGATTAATGGACAGAAAGAATTATATAAATGGACATTGATTAATATAATAATCAACATACAGATATATACAGATAGATAGATTGATACATCAATAGAATAATATAGAAACATAGAGGAAACATGTACAGAGGAATAATTATACATATCTTAGAGATACAGAGATAAATACATAGAAAGACTAATAGATACATAGATACACCTAATAGATTGAAAGTGTGATAAATAGGAGTTAACATAGGTAGATAAGTAGATAGATGGATAGATATATGACTGATAGAGTAACAAATATACACATATGTGACAGATAAATTATAGCGCGATGGTAAATAATAATTGATCATCCAAATATAAATGATTAATAGATATGTGGTCGTTTGAATGAAAATGATACTCTATCAGCCTATGGGGAGTGACATTATTGGGAGGTGTGGCCTTGTTGGAGAAAGAGTGTCACCAGAGATACTCTTTGATGTCTGAAGCTCAACATAGGTCCAGTCTCTTATTCTTCATTCCTGCTCCCCAAGGGTCTGGATGTAGATCTCTTCCCTTCTCCTGCGCCATGTCTCCCTGAAGTCTGGTATAATTCTGCCATGATGTTAATGGTCAGAACCCAATTAAATGCTTTCCTTTATAAGACTGATGGTGGTCATGTTATCTCTTCACAGCAGTAGAAACCATAACTAAGACAAGATAAATAGAAAGATAGATAGACAGAGAGACTGGTGTTAGATATTTGGTAAACAAATGAGGAATAAATGGATAGATGGAAGGATGGATGGATAGATAAATAATAAGAGAGAGCTGATATTAATAGATTAAAAGAAATATAATTAATACATTATTGAAAGTCTCATGGCTTCTAGGACCCAGGAAAAGACAGAGAAGATTCCTTCAGCTGCCTAGTTCTTGATATGCGGAATGAGTAATGTGCCTCCAATGCACAATACTACTAACAGTAGCTGTAAGTAACTTCCTGACACATTGATTATAACTTCTCAGAATAAAGATTCAAACTTACTCTATACATACACACTGAGCCCTGTTTAGATTGTGTCTTTCACAGTCTAGCAGGTGATTTAGCAATAAAACCATATCGGGATAGTGAGGAATGAGAGCAACAGCTTTTCCACTAGAAAAGTGAGTCTTAAAATGGAAAGGAGATGCAATGGGAACTCTAAGCACGAAGTAGATCAGGGAGAACAAGTGAGAAAACTCATGTGCTGACCTATAGGTGTTCACGTGTATACAGTAGTGAGTGTACGTGTGTTTATATAAAAGGCTTTTCCTGATATTAGTTCTCTGAAAGGCCACAGATGCAAACATCAGACTCATTCAATATTCATCATTCCAAGTGCTGGGGTTTAACTTCTGATATCATTCCCCAAAGAAGAAGATAACAGCACTCCATGGAGAAATGGTGGATTGATAGGCAGAGGGAAGCAGAAGGCAGAAGCCTAAAATATCTCATGCATCCAGGGAGTAACTAAGTTCGCAAACGACACAAATGTCAAAAGGAAAACATGAGATGGCATGAAGGCTTGTTGGTTGCCGACCAGAGACAATTTAACATCGCAGAAAACAATAATAGCTGCCATTTTAAATCTTTGGAAGAAAATGTTTCTTAATCCCAACTGCTTTGATTAAAAAAACAGTGGAGGAGAAAACTGGGTCCTTGGGGTGGCATTCCAACTCATAAACGCAAAGGAATCATGAAATTAGAACCCCACCACCTGGCAGCCACCATATATGCCTTCATTGGCTCAGGTAAGAATCGTTAATGGATTCTGCCGCTGACTGGAAGTCTAAGAAAATGGCTATTTGCAAAGTGTCAGCATCTTGATGCAGAAGAAACAACTTTGAAATGAAGCAACTGCAGCTCATCCTGATGATCAAAGATACCATCACTTGTGAAGAAACAGCCTGGATATTTAAAAGGACCCATTGGAAGTACAAACAGAACTTGGAACAAGGACATGAAATAATACCAGCCAGAGGTTGTTCAACAAAGAGAGAATGAATTGTATAAGCGTGTCACAGTCTGAACACAAAGTGTGGGAATGTGCTATGGAATAGGGACAGGTCACATACAGTGTCTTAGACTAAGGCCTCAGTTGGAAAACAGTAATTTGGCTGCAATGAACACAATCAGACAAATAATAAAATGATTAGAAAGCATGGAGTTGAAGTAATCATTTGTAGAAATGTCTCTTTGTACAATTGAGAACCCCAGTGAATCCCTGTGGATAAGTTTTCAGGATAAAATCACAACAGAAAAACAACAACAATAATAAAAGTAACATCAATAACAATAGTAATAATAGTAATAATAATAATAATGTCATTTGTTTGTCTTGAGAAAGAACACTAACCATTGTGGGAATTCTGGAGGAGAAATTTGAGAAAGGAATTTTTTCAGAATCATGAAAGCAATCAAAAGACCAACAGAGCACAGCAAAGAGAAATAATCAATCAGGACTTGAGGTTGAAGTGCCTGATGAATATAAGTAAACACAGATAATGCTTTCTTAAATATTAGATAAGCAGCAGTTAATATGACAGTGACATCTGTCATTTATTGAAATCTGATCTAAGAGGAAGTGATGAGGCATGTAAGCCATCATGCAGACAATAAAGAAAGAAGGGCAGAGATGAGAATTGGGGGCTTCTGAGTCCTTGCTTGCATATGACACCTTCCTCCTCCTCATATGCCAGGATGCACCATGCCCCAGCAAAGAATCACCACTTTTGGCTCCTAGTGTTTCCAGTGGGTTTCAGTCACTTGCTGCTCATCACAGTTTGCTTTACCTTTAAACTAGCTATTAACCTTGAGTCATATGGAAAGATGGAACCGTGGCTATCTGAATGGAATAAGTGAATGTCTATGGGGCTATTACTGCTAATTGATACAGAACAGTTATACCACTGTGGGTGTTACCTTAGTGCATCCAGAAGCAAGTTGGCCTAGGCAGTATAAGATATTGCCTGGAAAGCACATCCTCCATGGCAGCTTCAACTGTCAGTAGTCTATAAGTAAAGTGATAGGGAATAATGCACTTCCTTGATTTCAGATTCAGCTGCCAGTACCTCCCCAATAAATGTCTGGGCCTCTTCTGGCAGTGGTTTTATTCTTTCTTTTTTTTTTCTTTTTAGGACAATCTCATTTTACATACCCGAGTTAAATCAATCCTCTGTCCTTCCACTCCTGCCAACTTATCCCTTCCCCATCCTCCATCCACTACTCCAATAAGAACTCAGTGTTTGATGAGGCCAGGAAAACATATCTGATGGCAGTTTCAATTGCTAATAGCTCCCCAATAAGAGCTAAGTCCTAGAGCACCTGTCCTTGATGGCCACTTCAACGGGAAAAAGTTCTTCGCTTGGGCATAAGGCCACATATGTTGCCAACAACTTCAAAAGAAACAGGAGTGCTGGAAGAGCATCAAACTCATGATAGCTTCATTTGCCAGCTGTCCCAAGTAAGCATATGACCTAAAAGATACTTTCCTAAGACAAAATTGCCAGTCTTACTACCATTAGCTCATAAGTAAGGGAGAAAACCTGGAGAGTTACCCACAGTAACTCCTCCTGTCAGCAACTCTTCAGTAAGAAAAAAATCATGGAAGTTTACCACACTCTTTGAATCTTTTTCTCCCAGTAGCTCCCCTGGTTGACGAGAGTCTGTTGCTTTGAACAAGAGGCAGAATGGGCTCTCCTAAGTGTTTCTGGTACCACAAAGTCACACCACACATGGTCCAGCCTCTCAAAGGCCATTGGCCAAAGGAGTTTCCACATCACCTCCCCTTTTACCTAATAAGAATGTTCAAAACCAATGCAGGACTACATATAATAAGCACAGATATCAAGTATAAAAGTTAGATTTATAGCCAGTATAGGCAATATTTTTTCTCTTTTTTTTATTCTTTTTTAATTAAAATTCCCAACTGCCCCCCGTTTCCCATTTCCCTCCACCTCCTCCCACATATTGCCCCCTCCCCCCGCTATCCTCCACCTATCCCCACTCCTCTTGTCCTCCCCCCAGTCAATTCACCCTCCTTCTCGATACTGAAGAGAGTCCAAATTCCCTGCCCTACAGGAAGACCAAGGTCCTCCCACTTCTATCTAGGTCCAGGAAGGTGAGCATCCAAACAGGCTAAGCTCCCACAAAGCCAGTTAATGTATTAGGATGGAAACCTAGTGCCATTGTCCTTGGCTTCTCATCAGCCTTCATTGTCCGCCATGTTCAGAGAATCCAGTTTCAACCCATGCTTATTCAGTCCCAGTCCAGCTGGCCTTGGAGATCTCCCAATAGATCAGTTCCCCTGTTACAGTGGGTGGGTGCATGCCTCGTGGTCCTGATTTCCTTGCTCATGTTCTCCATCCTTCTGCTCCTCATTTAGACCTTAAGAGCTCAGACAGTTGCTCCAAATTGGGTCTCTTTCTCTCTCTCGATCCATCGCCAGATGAAGGTTCCTGTGCCATTCTCCTTGGCCTCTCGTCAGCTCTCATTGTCGGCCACATTCAAAGAGTCCGGTTTCTTCCCATGTTTTTTCAGTAGCAGTTCAGCTGACCTTGGGGAGCTCCCAATAGATCGGCCCCACTGTCTCAGTGGTTGGGTGCACCCCTCATGGTCCTGACTTCCTTGTTCATGTTCTCTCTCCTTCTGCTCCTCATTATAACCTTGGGAGCTCCGTCCGGTGCTGCAGTGTGGGTCTCTGTCTCTATCTCCATCCATCGCTAGATGAAGGTTCTATGGCGATATGCAAGATATTCATCAGTATGATTATAGGATAGGTTCATTTCAGGTTCCCTATACCCAGGTGCCCCAATGAACTACCTGGGGACATTGCCCGGGGCATGTGGTAGCCATTCCATGTTCAAGTCTCTTGCCAACCCTTAGGTGGCTCCCTTAACTAAGGTATGAGTTTCTCTGCTCCCCTATCCAAACTTCCGTTATCCCCAATCACCCCGATTTCCACAGTTCCCCTCATCCTCTCCTTCACACTTTCCTCTCCCAATCACCCCTCATCCCCATCCCACCCCACCCCCAAGATTCCAATTTTTTGCCCATCAATCTTGTCTATTTCCCATAGCTGGGAGGATATCTATATGTTTTTCCTTGGGTTTACCCTCTTGTTTAGCTTCTTTAGGGTCAGAAATTATAGACTCAGTGGCCACTATCCATGGCTAGAAATCAATTATGAGTGAGTACATCCCATGATCTTTGTTTCGGGTCGGGGTTACCTCACTCAGGATCTTATTTTCTATTTCCATCCATTTGGATGCAAAATTCGAGAAGTCATTGTTTTTTACCGCAGAGTAGTACACTAATGTGTATATATTCCACATTTTCTTCATCCATTATTCCATAGAAGAGCATCTAGGTTGCTTCCAGGTTCTGGCTATTACAAATAATGCTGCTATGAACATAGTTGGACAAATGCTTTTGTCATATGATAGGGCATCTCTTGGGTATATTCCCAAGAGTGGTAATGCTGGGTCCAGGGGTAGGTTGATCCCAATTTTTCTGAGAAACCGCCACACTGATTTCCAAAGTGGTTACAAAAGTTTGCAGTCCCACCAGCAATGGATGAGGGTACCCCTTTCTCCACAACCTCTCTAGCAAAGGCTATCCTTGGTGTTTTTGATTTTAGCCATTCTGATAGGTATAAGATGATATCTCAAAGTTGTTTTGATTTGCATTTCTCTGATCGCTAAGGAATTTGAGCATGACCTTAAGTATCTTTTGGCCATTTGAACTTCATCTGTTGAGAATTCTCTGTTCAGTTCGGTTCCCCATTTTTAAATGGGTTAATTATCCTTTTAAAGTCTAGTTTCTTGAGTTCTTTATATATTTTGGAGATCAGACCTTTGTCTGTTGCAGGGTTGGTGAAGATCTTCTAACAGTCAGTAGGCTGCCTTTTTGTCTTAATGACAGTGTCCTTTGCTTTACAGAAGCTTCTCAGTTTCAGGAGGTCAAATTTATTCAATGTTGCCCTTAATGTCTGTGATGCTGGGGTTATACATAGTAAGTGATCTCCTGTGCCCACATGTTGTAGGGTACTTCCCATTTTCTCTTCTATCAGGTTCAGCTTGTTCAGATTGATATTGAGGTCTTTGATCCATTTGGACTTGAGTTTTGTGCATGGTGATAGATATGGGTCTATTTGTATTCTTCTACAGGTTGACAAAGCCAAAACATAAAGTAGGATCAAAACTCCGTGCCACTGTCCTTGGCCTCTAGCATCAACTCTCATTGTCCGCTATGTTCAGAGAGTCCTGTTTTATCCCATGCTTTTTCAGTCACAGTCAGCTGGCCTTGGTGAGCTCCCAATAGATCGGCCCCACTGTCTCAGTGGATGGGTGCACCCCTCGTGGTACTGACTTTCTTGCTCATGTACTTCCTTTTTCTGCTTCTCATTAGGACCTTGGGAGCTCAGTCCAGTGCTCCAGTGTGGGTCTCTGTCTCTCTCTCGATCCATTGCTAGATGAAGTTTCTATGGTGATATGCAAGATATTCACCACTATGGTTATAGGATAGGTTCATTTCAGATTCCCTATCCTCTGGTGCCAAGGAACTAACTGGGGACATTGCCCTGGACACCTGGTTGCCACTCCAAGCTCAAGTCTCTTGCCAACACTTATGTGGTTCCCTTAACTAAGATATGAGTTCCCTGCTCCCCGATACAAACTTCCTATTACCCAATCATTCCGTTTCCTCAAGTTCCCCGCATCTTCTCCTTCACACTTTTCTCTCCCCATCTCCCCTCACCCCCATCCCACCCCACCCCCAAGATTCCAAATTTTTGCCCCACAATCCTGTCTATTTCCCATAGCCAGGAGGATAACTATATGTTTTTCCTTGGGTTTACCCTCTTGTTAGCTTCTTTAGGATCATAAATTATAGACTCAGTGGCCCCTATCCATGGCTATAAACCAATGATGAGTGAGTACATCCCATGATCTTCTTTTTGAGTCTGGGTTACCTCACTCTGGATAGTATTTTCTATTTCCATCCATTTGCATGCAAAATTAGAGAAGTAATTGTTTTTTACCGCTGAGTAATACTTTAATGTATATATATTCCACACTTTCTTCATCCATTCTTCCATTGAAGGACATCTAGGATGCTTCCAGGTTCTGGCTATTACAAATAATGCTGCTATGAACATAGTTGAACAAATGCTTTTGTCTTGAACAAATGCTTTAGTCATATGATAGGGCATCTTTTGTGTATATTGCCAAGAGTGGTATTTCTGGGTCCAGGGGTAAGTTAATCCCAATTTTTCTGAGAAACCGCCACACTGATTTCCAAAGTGGTTGCAAAAGTTTGCAGTCCCACCAGCAATGGATGAGGGTACCCCTTTCTCCACAATCTCTCCAGCAAAGGCTATCCTTGGTGTTTTTGATATTAGCCATTCTGACTGGTGTAAGATGATATCTCAAAGTTGTTTTGATTTGCAATTCTCTGATCACTAAGGAGGTTGAGCATGACCTTAAGTATCTTTTGGCCATTTAAACTTCTGTTGAGAATTCTCTGTTCAGTTCAGTGCCGCATTTTCTAATTGGGTTAATTATATTTAACTTCTAGTTTCTTGAGTTCTTTATATATTTTGGAGATCAGACATTTGTCTGTTGCTGGGTTGGTGAAGATATTCTCTCAGTCAGTAGGCTGCCTTTTTGTCTTAATGACAGTGTCCTTTGCTTTACAGAAGCTTCTCAGTTTCAGGAGGTCCCATTTATTCAGTGTGCCCTCAATGTCTGTGCTGCTGGGGTTATACATCTTGTTGATATTTCTATAATTAGATTAGAATTTTATTTGTTTTTTTTGAGTCACACTAGGTAGGGCTGCTTACTTTTCATAACTTGTACTATTTGGAGTTGTTTCCATAATTAGATTGGGATTATTATTTGTTCTTTTTAGTCACACTAGGTGGGACTGTTATTTATGATATTTTATGTATTTATATCTTTTAACTATTATCAGCAAACAGTACATTATTAGGACTTGGCTTTCATTTTTGTACTACTAATAGTACCAAGAGGTGTTTAATAGACCTTTTTTCCTACATGATGCAGTGTAGATCCAGGCTGAGTGCTGACAAAAGCGTTTTGTTTACAGCTAATCACTTTGCAAGGGGAGGGCATCAGGTTTTGGGTTTGTTTTAAAAAGTGGTTTTTTAGCTTTACTTATATCCATTTTTAGGGCTACATCTCTGATTTGACACATTAGATTCTACTTCAGTATACCTGTGCTATAGCCACAACTTGTTATTTCTGTTTTCTGTAAGTTTATTCCACACAGCATCACTTGAAAGGGAAGTCAGTTGGTTAAGTGAGCTAAGGCGTGGTGGCATGACTAAGACCCTAAGCAATAGAGGTGAGGCAGCCAGATCTTGAGTTGCCCTCTATCCAGACTCATGATTATCATAAATATCACCATAGAACCTTCATCCAGCAACTAATGGCAACAGAGGCAGAGATCCACATTGGAGCACTGGACTGAGCTCCCAAAGTCCAGTTGAAGAGTTTAAAGTTGTTTTCTCTACTTCTTTTGGGTTAGGATTATCAAGTCTTCCTGTTGTATGACCCCTGGGTTCTGGTGTTACCATGTTGTTTTTTATGTTGTTGGAGGGATACTTACTTTGGCGCCTACACATCTAGTCGTTCAAATGAGGCCTGCAGTGTTTTTGTGTCTTGGTCCAGTCCTTGAAGTGGCTGTCTGAGTGTTTGGGAGTTTTTCTTGATATGCTTTACTGTCACTGTCTGTCTCAGAAGCTTCTGAGGTCTCTATACGCCTGCTCTCTAGGTCTTCTTTCCTGGTTTGCTCTCTTGGTGCTCTCTTAATCCCCTCAGTGTTGTAGCAGGCTCTTGGTCCCCTCAGTATTATAGCAAGCTTTCAGCTCTTAGGCAGCGTGTGGCTAGTACCTTGGGGGGTGTCCCATGGGTGGGATTGTGTTTGAGGGGATCCTAGCCACAGCAAACTCCCTGCTGGCTGGCTAGAAAAGCCGAGGGAGTTGGGGAGGGGCTTGGAGTTTTGTCCCACTTGGGAGGTCCTAGAGAGTGGGGCGTCCTGCCATGTGACTGTTCACTCACCTCTTAAGTCCCCTCAGTATTGGAGCAAGCTGTGTTTTAAAGTCCAACACAAGTTGCAGAAGAATAGCCTTTATTATTTTTGAAAAAGATTATTTTAAAAAAGATTTATTTTATTTGTATGTGTGTCTTGAGTATGTACCAGGTATGTGCTGGTGTCTTTTGGCATGGTGAGAAGAGTTCAGATATCCTGGAACTGGAGTTACATGTCCATGAACTTACTCATGGGGCTGCTGTGATCCAAACATAGGTCTCCTAGAAGAGCAGCATGTACTCAGTGCAAAGCTATCTTCTCAGCCCCACCTTGAGTACATTGTTTTACAAAAACTTAAACTGTAATCTTTACTATGTTGGTAATAAATTAAAGAACTAGAAGTTTTTTACATTTATTTCCACACACGGGGTGGGGGGAGAGAGAGAGAGAGAGAGAGAGAGAGAGAGAGAGAGAGAGAGAGAGAGCACGATACCAAGCTAACTTATAAAAGAAAGCATTTTACAGTTTCAGAGGGTTAGTGCATCACTGTGACTCTGGAGTCTCCAACATCTTGGATCTTTAGTACAAATCCAAGCATCATGTTCTCAGCTTTATATGATGGCGTCTATGGGCCTGCATGCCACATGCCATCAGGGCTGTAACATTTTTTTCTGAACTAATGAGGAAGATTTCACAACTTCTTAACTCCAGTATTTTGGATTCTAAAGTCAGGCAAGTATTGTTGTACATTTTGGATGGAATATGGCTCTCTCATTGGATTCCATTTGTATAAACTTTGAACTCTTGGTGTTTTCCTTTGTTGAATAAGCTTTACTTTGTTTTGGAGTTGATTCTCTAGGGATTTTCTTTTTGCAGGTTTCATGGTTAGCTAGGTGGGATCTTTACCTTCATTCCATTTATCTGTACCTCTTTCAGCACAAACCTAGGTGTAGGCATTTTATTCCCTGGTCTTCCTTTTTCTCCTCAGATTGTGCATTTGTATTTCTCTTTGCCCTGTTTGCACTTTTCTTTCTTTCTTTCTTTCTTTCTTCCTTACTTACTTCCTTTTTTTTGGGGGGACAGTGTTTCTTTGTAGCTTTGGAGTCAGTAGTTGGGGTTTTAGGTCAGTGGTAGAACACTTGCTTAGCACTTTTTCATTTTAGAGCTGCATTAAGAATGATTACTAATAACCATGAGTCAATACAGTCTTGAATGAAATCTCTGCCAATAATATTGTTCCAAAACTCTTCAATTTAGCCTCAAGCAGGTTCTTAGGACTAGGGCCAAAAGCAGCCACATTGTTGTCTAAAACATTACAAGAATTGTTTTTATTCCAGTTTCTTTTTAAATATTTTTTTTATTTTTTTAAAAATAATACCATTCAAAATTTGCACTTCCTCCCCTCCTCCCATTTCCCTCCTACTTCCCCACTCACTCTCCCCCCTCTCCCCCACACCTGAGAGGGCAGGATAC
>NW_026646872.1:0-120000 GCF_950005125.1 Chionomys nivalis | reverse complement strand
GCCTCCGCCACCCGGACTTGCCTGCGCACCTGTGCCTCCGCTGCCCGGGTCTGTGATTCTAGAGAAGCTAAATAATAAATAATAATAATTTGTGATTCTAGAGAAGCTAAATAAGAAGGTGAACCCAAATAATAATTTGTGATTCTAGAGAAGCTAAATAAGAAGATGAACCCAAAGGAAAACATATAAGAATCCCCTTGAACATTAACCTTCATCAGGCGATGAAAGAAGACAGAGACAGAGACCAACATTGGAGCACTGGACTGAAGTCTCACGATCCAAAGGAGGAGCAGAAGGAGAGTGAGCACGAGCAAGGACCTCAGGACTGCGAGGGGTGCACCCACACACTGAGGCAATGGGGATGTTCCATCGGGAACTCACCAAGGCCAGCTGGCCGGGGACTGAAAAAGCATGGGACAAAACCGGTCTCGTTGAACATAATGGACAATGAGGACTACTGAGAACTGAAGAACAATGGCAATGGGTTCTTGATCCTATTGCACTTAATGGCTTTGTGGGAGCCCAGGTAGTTTGGATGCTCACCTTAATAGACCTGGATGGAGGTGGATGGTCCTTGGACCTCACAAAGGGCAGAGAAACCTGTTGCTCTTTGGGCTGAGGAGGAAGAAAGACTTGATTGGGGGAGGGGGAGAATGGGAGGTGGTGGCAGGAAGAGGCAGAAATCTTTAATAATTAAATTAATTAATTAATAAAAAAAAAGAAAAAAAATTGTAAAATAAAAACAATTGAGCAGCAGGAAAACTGAGCTTCCAGGGCCCAGTTTACTGTCGTGCAAAAAAAATAAAATTCCTTAACAAGCCGAGGGTAGGATATTTAATAAAAAATACAAAGTTGGCCCAAGAGATTCTTTTCAGAATTCACTTTAATAATAAACCCGTACCTTACTTTAATAAGCCTATAACAAGAACAGATTCTAGGCCATGATGTCCAAAGCATGACAGCTGACAGCTGATAAAACACTAAAGGCTTAATTTTCCTACCCTAGCAATCTGCCAGAATTTAACTTATTGAAAGAGGCCAATGTCTTTTTTTGTTCTAATGATGATAGTGCATACTTTCATTTTTTCAATTTTACTCAGCTTTATTAAAGTATAACCAGCAGATAAATTTACAGGGTAAATGTCTTGATGCAGATAAACATTACAAAATGTCTAAGTTGAGGTAACCAACTATCATCTCACTTACCTATCACATTTCATTGCTGACATTTAAGATCCACACTCTTTGCAATTTTCAAGTATGTGTTTCTCTTATTCCTTAAAAAGACTACATTTATTTAGCTTTATAATTCTGGGCTACAATACTTTTACAGTGATTTCTGATCTTCAATAAGGAAAGTATGCTGGATCTTGTCATGAAAGTATTTAGCATTCATAGATTCAACACAGGCCCTGCTGAACCATTCTGATTCTGATGGTGTCATGAATCTCGCCACACAAACCCCTTAAAGATGAAATGGGCACACACCGCATGCAGATTTTGGTGTTTTCTCAATCTTCTTTGTATGAAAGTAAACAATTCTATTACAAGGGTTTTCTATTCCAATCTATTACAGCATAGTTTTGTTGAGGCAGTTTCTAGAAACTGTGATGGTACATCAATCACTGAGCCATTCTAAAGAGCTACATTATTGTTTATAGCAATTGTGATGTATAATAGACCTCTAGAACATACTCAGCCTAACTAAAACTTTGTACCCTAGGAATAATATCTCCCTATCTCCTCTCCCCAGGCAGCCTCTGATAACCACCATTTTAGCCTCTGTCTCTGAGTTCAACTTTTTATATTGTATTTATAAGTTAAAACAATCAGTATTTCCATGTCTTTCAGTTCTAGGCTTATTTCATTTATTATACTGTCTTCCAGATTAGAAAAATGATTAAGTATGAGTTGTCTTCCACTGTGTGTATACATGCATGCTTGTAAACACCATGCTATCGTATTCTATTGCTGATCATCTTGTTTCTACTTTTAACTTTCTGAGGGATCTCCATACTATTTTCCATAATGACTGTACCAAGCCATAATTCCACCAACAGCCTATAGAGATTTTTATTATGTCTTTACCAAAATGATTTTGTCTTTTTTTCTTTTTTTTTCTTTTCTATTATTCTTTTTTTTGGGGGGGGTAATACTGCAAGGTGATCTTGAGTTCACTATGCACTATGTAGCCAAGGGTGCCCTTACCTAGGTTGAACTCCTAGTTCTCCCACTTCAGCCTTCCAAGAGCTGGGATTAAGGTGTGCACCACAAGCTTTGCTTCTTTTGTCTTTTCCACAATGACCATCTGAACAGAGAAGAGGTAATAATATGATATCTCACTGTGGTTTTGCTTTCATTACTCTAATGATTAGTGATATCAAGTATTTTTTCATTGAACTATTAAAAAGAAGCCACTTTCTGATTCATTACTAGTATCACATATAAGTACTTATAGTTTAAAACTGACTTAAAAACTTCAAGCAAAATAAAGCCCTTACTTAGAAAAACGTTCTTCCTCTAGAATTATGCAAGAAACATTTGGCAATTCCCTGCTCCATAAAAATGGTCTTTTCTAGTTGAAAAGCTAATCCTGATACATGATTGCAAAGAACACTGTCTTGCAGGCAACTCTATCTTGAGAAGTCTATACCCACCCTTACTACTGTGTGTACAACTGCCCCTTTCCTTAACACACACACACACACACACACACACACACATGCGTGTGCTTATTAATATGAAACCATTTCCTCAAAAACTAAAAAAAAATTAAAAAAAAACCTCAACCTTTCAGGAAAAAACAATTCTGCTCATCCTTAATAAAAAAAGAAAGGAAGAAAAAAAAGTAGTAGGTAGAGGTCAGTGGTGAAGTAACTGAGTGCAAAAAGCCCTGAGTGATATATAAAACAAATGAGCACATGAAAAATGTTCAACATCATTACCAACAAGAACTAAAATGAAAACTACAATGAAGCCTGATGCAGTAGCTAAAATAGAGGCAGGAGAATATCAGGAGGTCAAGAGCAGCCACAGTTACCTAAGAACCAGTTGGAAAAATCAAAACACAAAATACGTACAATGAAAAACTGTCACATACATAAAAGACTAACCAAATTTCTAAAGATGGCAACGCCAAATGCTAGTAATGATATGAAAGAATTAGAACTTTTTGGCAAGCAAGTTGGTTACTATAACACTAGCAATTCTACTCATGGATAAGCTAAAAGAATCAAAAACAGATGATCAGCCGGGCAGTGGTGGTACACAGCTTTAGTCCCACCACTCAAGAGGCAGAGGCAGGCAGATCTCTGTGAGTTAGAGGCCAGCTTGGTCTACAAGAGGTAGTTCCAGGACAGTTTCCAAAAGCTACATAGAAACCATGTCTCGAAAAGAACAAAAAAACTAAATTTAAAAAAAAAAGAAAAGAAAGCATATGTACAAAGACAAATCTATATGTATATGTTTATATAAGAGCTTTATTTATAATAGCCAGGACCCAGAGACCACAAAGATGTCTTCATGAGTAAATGATAAATTGTGGTACTGTTATACTGTGGCAAACTACTCGGCAATTAAAAAAAAGTACACTGTTGCTACATTATAGCAAAAGGATAAACATCAGAACTAAGTGGAAAAAGTCAATCCTAGAATGTTAAGTAGGGTATATAAGTTATGGTTCTTTGAAAACCTGATACAAAAACACAAGAATGGTTGTCAGGTTGGAAGAGAAAATACAGGCAGAGGGAAATGGGCCAAGCTATAAAAATGGTACCCTGAGCATTCCTTGTGAGGATGAAGTATGTCAATTTGACTATCAGAGTACAATATCAATACTGTGGACCTGACATTGTAGTTTGTATAAGATGTTATCAATGGGGAAAACTGAGTAAAGAGTACAGAGGAATCCCTGTATTATTTTATTCAACTACATGCAAATTTATGGTCATCTAAAAATGATTCAAAACCTAAAAGATACATTCACTCAGATCCACATCTATTTTAAATGTATTTTCTTGCCAGCGGTTCTCATTGTGTACCCCAGACTACCTTAGAACTTGATACACAGACCAGGCTGCATACAAATTTGAGTTTCTCCTGCCTCCACTTCTCAAGTTCTGGGATGACAGGCTTGCACCACAATGAATATCTGAATGCTTTCAATTATATTTCCTTTGGACTTCAAGAGCTGTTCTCACCCCACCTTCTTCTTTGTTTCTTCAAGGCTCATGGTCTCCACTGACCACCCTTCTTTACCAATGTCATTAAGTCCTTCACCTCACACAAACCCAAACATTTGGCCGGCTCTATTATTACCAAATGTGCTCCATAAAAGCCACTTCTTAAATCAAAGTCCATATGAAAACCAATTAGGTCCAGAGTCTGTTATTTTTATACATCCATATTGCTTGACAAGATCACATTCCATACAGAACCTTTCGAAGTTTACTGTTTACTCGCAGCAGAGCTTCCCCAGGAAACACATTGTTTTCACAGCAATGATGCTTGCTCACTTACTTGACTATTTCACCAAACAATGTGTGTTTCAAAGTTCTAAAATACAGGAAATAGGAGGAAGAATTTTAAAAAATGGCAAGCACAAATGTAAAGAAACAAGTAAAGACACAACTTTCAAAAGAGAAGAAAAATACAAATTTTAAAAGTACAGATGCTGCCTGGAGTGGTGAGACAAGCCTCTAATCCCAGCACTTGGGAGTCAGATGCAGGTGGATCTCTGCATTTCAGGACAACCTGGTCTACAGAGCAAGTTCCAGGACAGCCAGGACTACACATAGAAACCCTGCATCAACAAACCCAAAAGAATAACAATAATACAGATGCTGCCAATAAAAAGAATGAAACTAGACAGGCAATATGTATGAAGAAACTGGTATTCTACTCTGTTATACCAGAACAACAAACATGCTTGAGATCATATCAGGCCAATAAAACCTCCTACAAAACCAAGTCTATAAAGACTATTCTTCTGCAATTTTAACAACAACAACAAAAACAAAAAAGAACTATGTAAAGTGAGGCAGCAAAATGACTTAGCAAGTAAAAGTACTTGCTGCACATGCCTAATGAACTACATACAATCCCCAGAATCCACATGAAATTGTAACCGGAGAACATACTCCGCAAACTTGCACTCTGACTCTACACACACAACAAAGCACACAAATGTATGCACACACATACACACAAAAAAGTAACTTTTTGAAATTTTATATAAAGCAATACTTTAATTAAAGTCATCATTTATGACAAATGAACATTATTACTTATCTAACATACAATGTAACAATTACATGGATTCTTAAACTCCAAAAGAATGGAAATATTCAAATGTCCCAGGTTCGGTGATGTGTACCCATAACCCCAGCATTAAGGTGGAATTGGCAGCAGGAATATGAGTCATCCTAAACTGCATGAGTTCCAGGCCAGCTTAGACTACAGAAGACTACGTAAGACTATAGAAAAACAAACAAATAAATAAATAAATAAATAAGCTAAATACATAAATACCCAAATACTTAGAACTATTTGTGGCTATTATTACTGGTTTAGCTTTTGCATAATCACCATTTTATTCTCAAAGCACATAACTAAATGAAGAAACAAATATAGTACAACGCAAGATGCATGTTAACTCTTCAAGACATAACAGTATGTAGCACTTTACAGAGTCCTAACTCTATATGCACCATTACAAAAACCACTAAAGCTGGGTGTCTGATCCCATCCCTTCAATACTCTGGAGGCAGAGACAGGCAGATCCTTTGAGTTCGTAGCCAGAAAGGACTACATAGCAAAACCCTGTCTCAAAACACAAAACAAATAACACTGACGCTAACAACTGTGTTCTAGACTGCTTAGATGTTTCAATATGTAGCTTATATTTTAAAGTCCTAAATTAGTTGTACAAATATCTATTACATGCTTAAATTTATTACTCACTTATTGAGAATTATCTAAACTCTTAAAAAAACTTCATCTGGAGCAGGATAAGTTACAGACATTTCAATTAAATTATTTCCTTAGTCAGAAATAAATGTTCCAGCCAGCATAGTTTCTACATTACTTATCTTTTTTTTTTAGCTTTATTTAACTTTATTTCATGTGTATTGGTATAACAATGTCAGATTCTCTTGAACTGGAGTTGCAGACAGCTGCGAGCTGCCATGTGGGTGCTAGGAATTAAACCCGGGTGTAGCATGAGGGGTCCGGTTGGTTGGGGTTAATGTCGCGCCCGGTACCCCACAGAAACAGCTGACCTGAGCTAGTGAGAGCTCACTGACTCTGGACTGACAGCGGGGAATGTGCAGAAGACCAAATTAAGCCCACTGAATATGGGCTTGGGCAGTCTGTGGGGCCACAGGCTATAGGACCAGGTTTTATCTCTAGTACTTGAACTGGCATCTAGGAGCACATTCTTTTTGGAGGGATAATGTTGCTCAGGGGAGGGCCTTGGTCCTGCCTCAAGGTGAAGTGTCAGACTTTGTTGACTCCCCACAGGATGCCTTACCCTTTATGAAGACAGGATGGGGGAGTGGGATGGGGAAGGTGAGGAAAGCAGGAGGAGAGGAAGGGGTGGGAACGGGGATAGTTATGTAAAAGGAGGAGAGTGTATGCTTTAAAAAATCTTAATTAAAAAAAATAAAGATAAAAATGAAACATTCTTCTGATGTCTATTTTTTAATAAGTAAAAATCTTGGAGAATGGAGCCATCTGATTTCCTAATTGGCAGCTGCTATACACTCCCTTGCTCTAAGTGCCTTCAGCAAAGCGGATGTCAGTCAAGCAGACAACCAAATCACCCTTACACCACTGGAAATTTGGAACATTCTGGGACTGCCTTAGGGAAGCTGCACAATGATCACAACTGCTTGCTCTAATCTCCAGAAATAAAAACATGAGTCCACATACATACACAAACACAAAAAAACAGGACATAGGATATTGTTCTTAACAATCCCAAAATGGAAATGATCAAAATATGCACCACCTTCATGAACAAATAAAATGTGATACAAGTACATTCATACAATGGAGTTTTATTCAGCAATAAAAAGAAATAAAGTCATGTACATAGCCATATGGATAAACCTTGAAAACATTTCTGTAAGTAGCAAAAGAATAATTTGTTGTAATAAGAGCGGCAGGGCTGCGTCCCCAGCACCCGGCTGTCTACATGGCTAGCTTATGCCCCCAAATAATTACACGGAAACTGTATTCTTTTAATCACTGCCTGGCCCATTAGTTCTAGCCTCTTATTGGATAGCTCTTACATATTAATCTAACCCATTTCTAATATTCTGTGTAGCACCATGAGCTGGCTTACCAGGAAAGATCTTAACCTGCGTCTGTTTGGAGTGGGAGAATCATGGCGACTCCTGACTCGGCTTCTTTCTCCCAGCATTCTGTCTGTTTACTCTACCCACCTAAGGGCTGGCCTATAAATGGGCCAAGGCAGTTTCTTTATTAAATGAAAGTAACTCCTCCATCATTTCCCCTTTTTTTGTTTAAACAAAAAAGAAAGACTTTAACTTTAACATAGTAAAATTACATATAACAATATGGTTATCAAGTAAGAATTACAGTTATAATATTTATATCTATTATATCTTTTATCATAACTAAGGAAAACTATAACTATCTATCCATTTTTAACTCCATCAAAGACTCCAGAAGGATATAATATTACCTAAGTAAACAAGAAATCCAAAACTCTAAAAATGACAGAGACATTTTACTGCCTGGACAAGTCATTTAAAGTTCCTCTGTACCGTTGGGGCATCCATCTTTAGTCTTTAGGCCCATAGTATCCAGTAGACATTTTTATCAAGCAGGAAATTTTAAAGACAGTTTAGTCACTTTCTGTTGTGTCCTGTAGAATGTCTCATAGACTCTTTTATGAATCAGGAACCCTGAAAGATCATCTCACATTTAGGCAAGTTCAGCAGTCCTCTTTCTGCGGGTTTTTTGTTTAACAGTCCAGGTAATTGCAGTTTCTTGCCCAAATGGCTATCAAACTCCATAAGGAGCCTCTTTGATGCCCATCTTCCTCTTGAAGTAGCCGGTGCTGCCAGGAGCAGACGTGTCTCATTGTCATGAAATGCCCTAAGTTATTAAAATATTTTAAATGCCATAGTCTGCAGTCTTTCAAAGATATGAAGAATGTCTATCTAACTGAAATATATCTCTATATATCTAGAAAATCTAACTAACATGACTACAAGCTTGACTATTGATGATTATCCATTAGCAACCTATATTTTCTAATTATACATTACATTTTTAAGTGAACTACACAATCACAATACCTTAATCAAGAGCAGAAATACATATACATATAACAAAATTGACCTTAAAATCCATACCAATGCAAATATATTTTTTGTATATCTTTGTCCTGGAATAACTCTTTAGACCAGGCTGTCCTTGAACTCACAGAGATCTGTCTGTCTCTGCCTCCCAGGCAGTGGGATTAAAGGCGTGTGTTACCACACCTTGAAGTCTTAGAGGTCAATCTCCCTCTGTTTCCTAACTGTTGGGATTAAAGGTGTGTACTACCACACCCAACTACTCTCTTTTTTTTATTTTACTTTTAAGAACTTTAATTTTTAGCCTGTATATATTTTTAAACACACTGAAAATCATTTAAAGTTTTTTTTGTCTTTGAATCTCTTTTTACTGTATATCTCTCTTTTTTGACCACCTGAGTCTTTAATTTACCAAGCAATATCAGTAGGACGAAAGCCGTGGATTTGACGGCTGGATTCAGCCCATTTCTTAGCTTTCCAGCCTCATGGCGGAGGTACCGGCTGTAGCCATGTTTATCACCACAACTCTGTGGTGTTTTAAGGTCCTTGCCAGTAAACAAGGTACAACACTCAAATGCTCTCTCTGTAGCTGACCTTCTGCCTCAAAGAGTCAGAGTTTGCCTTGGCAGAACGGACCAGAATGTCAGCATTTTAAAAGAGCACAACTTTTTTCCTGCTACGGCTGAAAACAAACAAGAATGCAGTCAGCTTTTATCAATACCATTTAAGTGTTTTGTGGCAGGAACTCTTAATGAGCTGTAGGATTTTGCAGCTAAAGCTGAGTCAGGAAGCCTCTCTTAGATGAGAGTGCTTCCTTGCCTCTAGCAAGCAGAGCAAACCCAAGAAATTGTTGTTACCAAGAAAACATGCTTTACTCTATTCTTTCCCAAGCTTTCTCAAGCTTTCTGTAGTTTCAGTGCCCCATGTCTGGGCGCCATCTGTAGTAGGGAGCTGCGGGCCTCTTCCCACAGCTCGGCTCATGGCTGCCTGGCAAGCTTATGCCCCAAAATAATGACACACAAACTGTATTCTTTTAAATACTGCTTGGCCCATTTCTATTCATGTGTGTAGCACCCCAAGGAGCGCTTACCGGGAAGATTCTAGCCTACGTCCATCTTGGGTCAGAGCTTCATCGTGTCTGCTGGGGAGAGGGGAGCATGGCGTCTGCTCCAGAGCGCAGAGCTGTCGAGTCTGACCTCACTTCCTCTTCCTCCCAGCATTCTGTTCTGTTTACTCCACCCACCTATGTTTTAACCTATGAGGGCCAAGCAGTTTCTTTATTACTTAACCAATGAAATCAACAGATTGATATATGACACTCCCACATCAATAATTCCTGTATAAATCTATTTACACAAAATGTCCAGATGTCCAAAGAAGCAAGTGGGAAGCTGAATGTGGTGGTGCACAACTGTAATTCCAGCATTTAGGAGGTGGGGTAAAAAGATCTAAAGCTCAAAGTTAGTTCAAGAACTGCCTTGAAAAAAATAAACAAAACAGAAAAGGAAGAATGGCATGGAAGACAAGCAAATAATGAACAGTGATTCTCAAAGAATATGTGTTTGTTTGGGGAAGGTAAAATAGTCCTAAATTAGAGTGTGGTGATTGCTGCACAACTTTACCAATATACTGCAAGCCACTCAGTTACACATTTATTTGTTTGTTTTTTTGTTTGTTTGTTTCTGGTTTTTCAAGACATGGTTTGTCTGTGAAAGAGACCTGGCTGTAAAAGAACCCACAGGGGACTAACTGCCTGCATCTGCCTCCTGAGTGCTGGGAGTAAAGGTGTGCATCACCACCACTTACGCAGTTACACATTTTAAACACTATGTAGATCATATGCTATCATATGAATTATATCTCAGTAAAGCTACTCCTTAAAGATAGGGTTTCATATACTACAGGCTGGTCTGGAACTTGCTACATAGCCAAAGATGACTCTCTTAACTCCCTGTCTTCCTGCTGTCACCAACCAAGTGCTGGGATACATGCATGAACACTTGGCTATAAAGCTATTTTTTAAATGGCAATGTATTTTATTATTCAAGGTAAAAATTTAAAAACAAAATTTTAAGTACAATTAGAGTGAATGCCAATTGCTCTGACCCACCAAGCAAAATACGGAAATGAATATTAGTTAAATAATGTGATAAATAAGAATAGAAATACAGACATGGGATTTGAAAAATGAAAAACAGAGCTACTGTTCACAACTTATTTGGAATAAGAATGTTAGTACTTGAGATGAGAAGGTAATTCGGCAGTGACATCATAACCCCATTGATCACAAGATTGACAGGCTGATATGGCTAGCCAGGAAGGTGTTCCCTTCCTTCCTCACTGTTCTAAGTGTGACCTTCTCAAGGTGCACTGAAGAGGATGGCCCTCTATGATAATTGACTTTCTTCAGCCAAGGGTTGAAGTATAGCTGTACTTTCATGTCACAGTCTCTAAAGAAGCTCTCAGCTGGGCATAATTGGTACAGGCCTTAATCCCATCTGGAGAAGCAAAGGCAGGCAGATTTCTGTAAGTTCAAAGACAGCATGATCCACGTGGCCATGCAGGGGTGGAGAAATTGCTCAGAAGTTAAGAGCACTGACTGCTCTTCTAGAGGACCTGATTTCAATCCCAGCATCCACATGGTGGTTCACAACCATCTCTAGTGAGATCTCATGCCACCTTCTAGCATGCAAAAATACATGCAGGCAGAATTCTATATACATAATTGATGGAGTAAGGTCATTGGTTAAAAACAAAGAAACTGCTTGGCCCTCATAGGTTAGTATATAGGAGGCTGGAGTAAACACAACAGAATGCTGGGAGGAAGAGGTAGTGAGCTCATACACCTTAGCTCTGCTCTCTGGGGCAGATGCGATGAAGCTCCGACCCATGATGGACGTAGGCTAGAATCTTGCCAGTAAGTGCACCTTGGGTGCTACACACATTATTAGAAATGGGCTAGTCCAGGTGCGAGAGTTAGCCAATAAGAGGCTAGATATAATGGGCCAAGCAGTGTTTAAAAGAATACAGTTTGTGTGTTGTTATTTCGGGGCATAAGCTAGCCAGGCGACCAGGAGCCAGGGTGGCAGGAATACAGCCCACAGCTCCTACTACACATAATAAATAAATAAGTATTTAAAAGAGTACTGGCTGCTCTTTCAGAGAACCCAGGTTCAATTCCCAGCACCCAAGCCTGTCTGTAACTCCAGTTCCAGGGCTTTGACACTCTCACACAAACATACATGCAGACAAAACACCAATGAAAATGAAATAAATTGTAAAAAATTTAATCCAAATCCACTAACAATATAGTCAGGAAAAACAACTAAAACATATAGGGTCATGTGATAGTTTTTGAACTTTCTTTTATGTTGCTACTTAACAAAATTCCCATAAATTAAAAGGCTTCGTAATTCATGCACAAGCACAGAACCAGAAGAAAAAGAGTTCAGTAATAATAATGAGAAAATCTGGGGAGAATGCATAACATGTCTAAATTATAACATATACATTATTAAAGCCAAGAGGCCAGAAAATTAAACACCAAAATGCAGTTGCTACAAATACATTACTAGTGCTCACGTGGCTCAATTAATGGGATGTTCATCTAATAGGCAGCAAGCCGTAGGTTCAATCCCGAGCATGGCATAAGACTAAGCACAGTGGTCCTAGACGGTAAACCCGGCACTTAGGAAGTGTGGGTTTGATGAGGATGAGAGGTTCAAGGGTTTTCTCAACTAGCCGGCAAGTATGATCACAGCCTGGGATACAGGAAGCTACATCTCCCATGTAAAAAATTAAAATGTTTTACACCGAGGATTAACTTATTAATCACAGTAAACTAAATTTATGGTACTACCTAAGTTATTTATTGTATAAAACAACAGCAACTGAAAACCATAAGCAACTCAAGACAACACAGATGCTGCTCTGATAAGGAATCCTGCCTAAACTTTGGTCCTAAATACTCAATTCAGCAGCCAGATTTCCTAAGAGACAAGAACAGAACATTTCCAGTCACTGAAAGCCAAACAGTAATAGCCACACATTTAGGAGAGGATTAGTGAGGGGCCCTGGACTTTTATAAAGGACTATGAAATGCAAATCACTGGCCTTCCACAACACAAGAAAACAGGAAATGAGAGGAGCATGATTATGATACAAAGAGGACAGGGGAGCAATTGTGTGAAAGAACTGGCAGAAAAAAGGGCGGGGCGGAGAGCTAAAAGGCCACTGGTGACTCAACTCAGTGGTAAAGCATTGTTGCTTTATCTAGTTCAAACTTTAGCACCGGAAAAGAAAAAAAAAGGGAAAAGGAGAGCGAGGTACAGATGACTAAGGACAGTTATTTCCAGGAGATAGGACACTGAGAAAACTTGCTTGAAACTAACAATGTCTATGATTTGATGAAGATCTGTTAAAGTGAAATTCACAAATTTTGGGGGTCAGACTTAAAACTGTGTTTGGGGAACTCTTTTTTTCAGAAATACCTCAGGTCTTCTATTAATCCTGGTATCTTTCCCAATGGAATTTTTTTTTGCTCTAAAAATAAAATTTGTGAAGCTGTTATGTTGTTTGGTCAATGATGGAGTTTCTGGTGGATGGGACATCACAGAAAGACAGGCCTCAAAACAAAACAGGACTTATGGTCTTTTCCCCTTGGAGAGGGAATGACGAATGGAGATGCAGTGTTTGGAAGAGGACAAGATGGCTGTTTAGGAAACAGAGGAGAGTGGCCAAAAAGATGTAGGATCTCAGAGAGGGATAATGCGTGAGGGAAAAACATGTCATATGGAAAGATGTGACATCGAGGTGTTGGGACTTAAGAGGATAGAGAGTGATCATGAAGGGTCACAAATGTGTACTCAGAAGCAAAGAAAATTGGGTTTCATTTGATTAATGGTTTAATTCATACCATCTGGAAGTCACTGCGTATATTAACTCCACTGGAGCATGTTGAGTGACCCGGATCCTCCTGCCTAAAGAAAAGTGTCTCCTCTCAGTGGCTCTTCTGCAATGGGGTGTACCTCAGGCTACCTACTTACTTTTGCCAGGCTTCTATCTGCTACCTATTTTGTCATGCCTGGATTCTTTCTGTCTTGCACTCTCACAGGTCTTATGCATGCCATTCAACCCCCGTGAGTTCATTTAAACAATTGGCCTGCCTTAACTGTAAAACACTGTTCCCTTTTCATTGATCATGATCTGTGGGATTTGGGCTATAAAACTCATGAAAAGACTCACCCGTACCCAGGCTAAACTAGTAGTACATTGAATCACATTGGTTTGTGACATGCACATATATGATGAATGCACCGAGCTCCATAAAATCAGTTACCTAGGGAATCAGTGATGTTAGGTGAAGTGTGGCAAAGACCCCACAAACCCATCAGACCCGAGGATACCAGTATGATATTGATGCCTGACTCCCATCATGCAAGGATCCTGACATCTTTATCAGGGAAGTTTTGGTTCCTTCATCTTCAAAACTTGGTTAGTAAAGTTGTAGGTGTCAAACTGCCATTCAGGGTCCAGCATGTAGGTCACCTGTGCCAGGTCAGGTGATTTGGCTACAATGTGGGTGAAAACTTGTAACAGGGCATACTGGTACCCTCGCCCCTTCTTCCCCTCAACATCATCATCACTCTCCTGGGTGGGTCTAGAGCACAAAGAAGGCAAAATGGACTAAGCTTCCTCCTTAGTGGATAACCTTATCTACTCTCAATTTGGACTGACTTTCAGAGGGCATGCAGCACATTTTATCCTATTAGCCATCTCTTTCATTGGATCACTCACTTATCGAATGAATGATTGAATTTATCCATTCCACCATGTCTCTATCTTCTTCAATCCCTTCTTCCATTTCCCCATGTCCTGTGTCTACAGGTTGCCAAGATAAATCTACTATGTCTCTTCTGTTCTAGAAACATTCATTTGTAAAGAACTTGCCCTCTCAGGGGTGGATTTTTCTGAGTTCTCTCTAGATGGAGACCATATGAGGAGGAACAGAGGAGCATCCATGACAACACTTGCGCAGTAGAGTTAGGCAGATTACAGATTGATGCCTGTCAAGCCTGTACAATGAGTCAGATTCCCATGAGCTCTGTCACTGTGATCTCACATAGATAACTCATTCAGTGTTCACGTCCAGGACATTGAGTTTTAATTTTTGTCCTAATCTGGTAAAGAAACCAAGATGAGGAGAATAGAGGAGCCTGATGTAAGGCCACAAAATGGGTCATTTGAAAAGGTAAGACTACATGCCTCCATGTGTGCTGCTACCCTTCTTAGGAAATCCATCTTTCCATAGATTAGCTATAGGCAACCCAAGTGTCCAGCACACTGCTAACCACAAGTTTGAACCTAACTGCCTTTGATTTCTGAAACAATTGCTGTCCCGTTAAGGTCTCATAACAACACAGCCATGTATGTAAGAATGCCCCACCATTACCTTAGAGCAATTTCAGGACACCAAAGAGGCAGCAAGTTATCTTTATTGGAAATACAAATGTTTCTGGAGGGACAAAGGATGTACATTAAAAAAAAAAGATTGGCGTACTCAGTACGATTTTATGTGATATGGCCCACACAGGCTTCTGGTTCTGAATACTTGGTCCTCAGGAGGTTTTGTAGGTTGTGGAGACCCAGAACCTAGCAGGAGGAATTGCGGTCTGAAAGCTCAAGCCTTGATGTTTCAGGGCATCCTTTCACTGGTCCCCAATGTTTACTGATTTCCTTACAGAGAATGAGAGGCCTCCTACTCCTGCTGCCATGGCTTCTGCAACATGAACAGTGAGAACCCCCTCCACACCCTGGTTGCTCTCATCACATAGGAAGGTGTAAGTCACAAACAATCTCCCACACCAGTTTAGAATTATGATTCATAAAATGGTTATTTCTTTTAAGGGGCAAACCTTACAGATTGCCATGCCAGACAACAGCCCTCTGCAGGATGAGGAGAGGAGCCTAGTAGCTGGATGTGGAGGTGTATGCAAGAGAGCAAGCTGAAGGCAGTTGTTCCATTTTGAAAGAGAGAGACACCACACCTCAATGGCCTTTATCTCAGTTGCTATAGCCTGAAGGAGCAGAAAGAGCTCCTGCAACACACATATTTGGACATAGCAGCAAAATTTACCAGTATGTGACAAAAACCTAATTTAGTTTATTTTTTTCATGCTTTCAGGTACATGGCAGAGACAGGATCTGCTTCATGCATTTGTGTGACCAATGATTTCCCTTTAAGAAAAAACCCACAAACGCTCCCAACAACATCATCAGCATTCAACAACATGTCCATGATTTCTTTGCTTTGCCTTTGATTGAGCGGTAAATCATGCTGCTAGTAAATCTGTGCAAGCAATGTGAATTTCTCTGTAAATATATAGACAGAATTGACAGGTATCTTAAACATGTCAGGGCGTCACACTGCAATGGAGTGGGTTAATCATCACCATCTGACAGTGACATATTTAAGATCTCTCCTTTGTCTTTAAATCTCAGAATTGTCAAGATGTTATGTTTTTGTGCAGACTTCTCAGGGTTTTCTCCCATTCATGGTTTCCATGGATGTTTGCTAGTTACGCTTACATGTGTTTTGCCAGATTCTGTCAGTTTTTGCCATGCACTCTCAGCTCCACAACTTCTCCTGCCCTAAGATTCTAGTTCCAGGCATTTTAGACATCTTGTAACTGTTGCACGAGTGTCTCATGTTCCTCCTAAATGATTTGGAATGTTATTTAGCCTGAGTTTTAACTTCCATCCCTGAGTTCATTGACTTTTCTTTACCATCTTTCTTGGGCCACTGAGCTGAACTACTAGGGGTTTGCTCCAGTTACTTCTCCATGCTGAGACAGCCTACACTCTCAGTACTACTGTGATAGTGTTTCTGTAGCAAGTATTCTTCTCAAGATAAGAAGAAATTTCAATATTATAATCCATCTGCTGTTATTGTGTCTTAAACACACAAACACACCCCCATAAGTTAATGCACACACACTGTTGATATCTCAACTTAGGGTGCCGTTCTGGGGTTAGTAAGAGGCTTCTCTCTGAAGGGGTTCCCAGAAAGCCATGGGGTGACACCAACAAGGACCTTGGGCAGGTGAGCTGTGGGTGCCTGCACTGTGCCATGTCCCTAGGCACTAAGGGTGCTTTGTCCTATAATCAGACTGATGTCTATCTTGAATATCACCATAGAACTGTTGTACGGAAAAGGATGGAGATAAAGGCAGGGACCCACATCAGAAAACTAGACTGAGCTACCAAGCTCCAGTTGAAGAGCTGAAGGGGAGAGAATAAGAGCAAAGAACTAAGGAATACAAGGGCTTGTTCCACCCACTGAGACACTGTGTCTGAGCTAATGGGAGATCAACAAAACCAGCTATGCTGGGAATGACAGAGCATGGGATCAAGTGGAAGCATTGAATGTGGCTGATAATTGGGGCAGAAAGAGAACCCAATGATAATGGCACTGGGATTTGTCTGTACTGCACATACAGGCTTTAATCAATCATATTATATGTAGATGCATACCTTCCTCAATCTGGATGGAGGGGGGGCAAGGGCTTCCCACAGGTCAAGGTACCCTGCCCTCTATTAGGACTAGATTGGGAGTGGAGAGGATTGGTGGTTACGTGAGTAGTTAGGGGGAGGAGGAAAGGAAGAGGAAATTTGAAATTTATTATTTATGAAGGAAGAAAAAATCAATACTAGATAACCAATGGAGAGATGAGATCTAAGAAAAAAAACCTTCATGTTATTTGTTGACTCAGACACCAAAGACTTTTTCAGAAAAATAAGATACAGGGATTGAGTTGCTTGGGCAAGAGTGTGACTTGAGTAATTGGGAAGATGAGTGGGGGCTTATTTTGGGTCCCCTGGTGGCTGTATACAGCTTTTGAGGAGCTGAATGCTGGATGTTTCTGTGGGTAAATAGGGAAGTAACAAGCTTGTGAGGGGATTTCTGACATAAGTAGAGCCTTGGTGATGTCACAAAGCCTTGGTTCGTGGTAGCAACTCTGTTCCACTCAAAGCACTAGTCTTCCATGAACGTGGGTTTATTATCCTCACAGTGCCTGAGGAGGACAGTTCAGCTCATGGTCTCCACAACTGTTCAACAGGCTTTTTGCACCTGAACATTTCCGGAAGATGGAATCTGGAGAGGTAGGACATTTTCTTTTGGTAAATATGTTTCCAAAGCAACTAAGACCTCTGTAGTACAAAAACGTTTTCCTTCAAATGTCCTGCGGGTCCACCATTTCTGTTGTTACCAGTTCCTATATTTGATAGCTGTGGGGATGGTGAATGCCACCTATTCTTCCCACTTTCTCTTTGCTAACAATATCAAATTCATCAATCCACTAAAATGGCAAAGCTCCTCTTTGTCCATAGGTGTTTTAAAAGATACTAATTATTTATCAATGGCTGCTGTTGCCCAGAATAATGAGTCTTTCAGGTTGAAGTGGGTCTCACAGTACTCACTTCCACAATGAAGACACAGAATGGCTTTATGTAATAGACCTGGGTCTGGATCAGGAGACACAATACAGAGAGCCAGTGGACTGGAGTGCCATGACCTTGCGCAGGCTGTCTTGGATTGAGCCCCCTACCTATTAGCTTGATGTCGAAGGAGACATGTTGATGTCCTTCGAATTCTTTGTTCTCTGTTCAGATTTTTCTTACTCATTTCGCGGATAGGCATACCTTCTCCTCTCATTAACTTAGTCAATCAGAAAGTAGGTTCTCAGCAGAGGTCATTTGCCTTTGGGCAGCAGGAATTTGTCTCTGAGATTGCTATACTGAGCTGTAGAGAAAAATTTGCAAATTGTCCTATATATTTCTTAAGAGAAAAATACAGTTAGGTATGCAAACCTGTTGATCAATATCTTTGTCTCCTGCACCAAAGTTCTTCCAGAAAAGAGCCTTGACCTCATAGCCTCCCCTTTTTATCCTTGCAGGCACTCATGGTTAGGCCACGACTTTGTTTCTGAATTAAACAGAAGGAAAGTTCTTTCAACCTAGAGAGTGGGAGGTATGAAGCCCAAGCACAGAAAGATAGCCAAGAAACAGCGGACCAGGAGGTCAGTGGCCTATCTCAGTAAGTCTACAGCCATGATGAAGATGCCTCTTAGTATGAGATGTATGCCACCTGTCCAGAAGAGGAATAGGTCATCTCTCCAGATGCCAAAACTGAGTAGGCCTTTTGAGGCCTTGGAGAATATTGTCGGATGCAGAATTTCTCACGGCTGGAAGGAAGCCAATGAACCAGTCACCCAGTGGAAAGCCATCATTCTAGATCAACTGCCAACAAATCCCTCTCTCTATTTGTTGAAGTATGATGGGATAGATTGTGTCTATGGATTGGAGATTCACAGTGATGAAAGGATTTTAAACCTCAAGTTCCTGCCTAACAACATACCATTTCCTCAGGAGACAGACACTCATCTCTCAAACACCATAGTTGGCAGAGCAGTGAAACATACATTTGAGGGCACAAATGGCTCTAAGGATGACTGGAAGGGGATGGTCCTAGAGGAGGTGCCAATCATGAAGACCTGGTTCTATATTACCTACAAGAAAGATCCGGTCTTGTACATTTACCATCTCCTTGTTGACTACCTTTAAGGCAACCTCCACATCATGCCAGGCTCTATGGAGGAGTGGAGTGGGGTGGTCCAAGATGAGGTGCAGACCATGAAGACTTGCTTTTACATTACCTACGAGAAAGATCCAGTTGTGTACGTTTACAACCGTCTAGATGGCTACATTGAAAGCAACCTCCACATTATGCCAGGATGTCCTCCAATAGGGGTGAATTTGGAATTAGGCAGGGATTCCTTGGCAGGCAAAAGCGTGCAGCACAACGAAAAAGATGGAACCCAAAGATAGGTAAAATTATTTACCAAGTCCCCACCAAACCTTTCGTGCATTTCATCAAGTTTGATAATGACTTCCATATCTATGTCTATGATTTGATGAAGATCTGTTAAAGTGAAATTCACAAATTTTGGGGGTCAGACTTAAAACTGTGTTTGGGGAACTCTTTTTTTCAGAAATACCTCAGGTCTTCTATTAATCCTGGTATCTTTCCCAATGGATCTTTTTTTTGCTCTAAAAATAAAAATTTGTGAAGATGTTATGTTGTTTGGTCAATGATGGAGTTTCTGGTGGATGGGACATCACAGAAAGACAGGCCTCAAAACAAAACAGGACTTATGGTCTTTTCCCCTAGGAGAGGGAATGACAAAAGGAGATGCAGTGTGTGGAAGAGGACAAGATGGCTGTTTAGGAAACAGAGGAGAGTGGCCAAAAAGATGTAGGATCTCAGAGAGGGATAATGCGTGAGGGAAAAGCATGTCATATGGAAAGATGTGACATCGAGGTGTCGGGACTTAAGAGGATAGAGAGTGATCAGGAAGGGTCACAAATGTGTACTCAGAAGCAAAGAAAATTGGGTTTCATTTGATTAATGGTTTAATTCCTACCATCAGGAAGTCACTGGGTATATTATCTCCACTGGAGCATGTTGAGTGACCAGGATGGCTGCTTGGTATAGTGTAAGCATCAAAGGTCTGATCCCCCAGAAACACACTTGGTGTTCTGGCTAAAGAGTCTGGCCTCACTGTCCATGGATATATTTGTTTATCAAGTCTGCTTGAATGACTGAGGTTAGAGAATTACTGAGCTTGACTCCCAACAATGATCACTGTGCTGCTTAATTCATGTTAACACATACATGCATGTGAACCCACACACATGAAGAAATAAGCATACACACATATACGCTGTAAGTTAACCACACACAAAATGAATAAAAGGCAAAGAGTGCCTAAGTCTCTGTTTGATCCCACAGTACCCCAGGAAATGGTAATTCGGGTCTTTTATAAACCTCTTACAAAGGACTTCAAAGAATGTCTGTCTTCCCAGGCCATGACATTATGTTTCAGTACCTTTAGCATTCCTCATCAGACCACACTGGGATCTGTCCATAGAACACTTGCACAGGACACTCATGTTGATAGGTGACCCAGATTAACTGAGAAGATAGTTAGCATGATCCCCACCTCATCACACAGCCTTCATCTAAGGGAAAAGTGCTCACAAGCTCAATAAGCCAGCATTTTTTCACACCTTCCTGATATCAAACACAGACTTACAGTCATATTTCCTTCCATGAACTTTCAGGAGCAAAGCATGGAGAAAAACAGCAGATCTAAGGAAACCCCTGGCCATGCTTCATTCCCTCAGGACCTTTCTGCTCTCTTTGGATATGCCAAAACCTTATTCATCCCTTTAACCTTACTAAGAGCCCTGAATTTGTAAGGTACCATTGAAACTTCTGGGACTGGGAGGTGAAAATTGAGACATATCTATGGCCTTCAGGGAACTCATCTTATATTCCAAAGAGATGTCAGATGGAAAAGTTTGTCCTAGATACTGTGAAATTTTTAGAGTCAGAAGAAATTTCAGCTGTAGCTGATATGAAAGCCCCTGCCTATTTGAGGGTGCTGGAAGAAAGTAGACATTGGAGATGGCCAGAAACCCAGTTCCCTAAGAATTTCCTTGATTCCTGTGCTAACCCCACAGTATCCTGCAGGCATTTTTTGTAAGCTGGTGCCTCAATAGTTGTAAAACTCCAATGAGGTATGCTTAGTTAACACAGACACACCGTTATAGATACCACCTACATTCTGGAGTGTTCTTTATCTGCAAGAGAAGCAAGTGAATTAAGGGAGAGCAGCAACATTCCTATGTCTCTTTGGGTTTTACTCTTAGATGATATTGAAGTTTTTGCCATCAACAAAATCTTAAAGAACACACTGTCCACCAAGTCAGCCACAGGGGGAGAAAATTCATCACTGAGTGAATTATACCCTCCTCCATGGGCCTCTGATACCAGTTGTCAACTAGACGCTTTTTGGGTCTGGCACAAACTTCTGACCCTTCCCTCTTATGTAGGTCAGATGAAGGAAGAGATATGCTTACTCCAAGACCAGACAAAACTCTCTGTATTTAAGAATAGTCAGTTAAGCTCAGCAGAGAGACACTACCAAGGAAAAGCACTTCAGTTATTTCCATTTTAATGTCCCTGATACATTCTAAAGTTTCAGCAAGACAGGTCTAAAGTGAAGAATCAAATACCTGTCTCTCTTCTATACCAAAGAGCCTACATTTACACTTGACTCTCCCTCGACTGTTGACTCCAATATAGACCCAAGCTGTGTGTGTTGTTTAATTTATAACTTTAAAATTTCGGCAGTCCCTGCAGCACAAGTGTAGTGGATGCCACTTGCTAACTTGCTTGCAGCCTCAAACTCAGCTAGGTTTCATACACAGCACATGACCACTTCTAAGGGAAGGATGCTACCCACAGTGGACTGGGCTTGATTAACACTTGACAACAGTCATGCTTACAGACCCAACTGAGACTTTTATCTGCTTCTAAGTTGGGTCAGGTTGTCAGTTAAAGCCTAATGTGATAGGGATGATGCGTAATTTTGATAAATCATTATATTGGTAAAACAACTATAATATAAAAAAGCCTATCTGATTTTCATTAAAATATTTACCTTTCATGGACATCCATTACTGCTCTGAAAATTTGTTAAGACACGTCTGGCAGAGGTTGACCCTCTTGTGTCATATATATCCTTGTCACATATAACCTCTCCCTAGATACACTCCTACTTGGGAATGAATCTTACATGCGTGTGACTTAGTTGAACTTGGCAGCTTGTTTCAATTCATGCCAATATAGCTGATATCTCCACCTACAATCAAATTACACTTATGTCAAATAAAAAATACATTTGATATCACGGAATGCCCAGGGAGCACATGTCTAGGAGACAATAATGTATCTGTGGAAGTCATGGGTACCAGCAACCAGATCTGCCCAGGTCTCTGTAAAGAGAAGGAGAGCAACAGGTGTTCAAATCATAAAATGGTTGGGAAGGAAGTGCAGGTGCACAGCTCCTGGGAGAATCCAGAGGAATGTAGGTTTGAGCTGGCTCACTCCAAGATTGCCCAGATATATGCAGAAGTAGTTCCAGGATTCTAATTTCTTAATTAGAAATGTCAAAGACGAAAAGGAACAAATGCTCGGATTGATGTTGGAATTGTAATGAAGTTTACAGAACAAAAGATTGAGAATACAGCAGTGTGTATGCCTGACAAATATATCACAGATCTCCAACACAAAATGAAACAATAAACATCCAAATTACCAGCAAAAAGAAGGACAGAATTCAGGAACAGCAACAGCCAAAGTGCCTGACAAATTGTTCTTACCTGTATGGCTCCTGGCAATGTGGGGCAGGAAGGAAATTTGTGCCCAAGGATAGACAAAGAGTGGGGCTTTTTTATATAGAATATTTTTTGTGTAAAGCATTGTACATTGCAAGAGGAAAAAAATGGCTTTAAATCTCTGATTTTTTTAACACTCTCTCTATGTTCTTTCAAGTCAAATTGAAAGAGGCAGGTGGTGGATTTGGGTTTCTGTGTTGTGAAACAATAATGAGAATAATAGTTGCTCATTCCAGAATTCATCCTTTTTCTTTCAAATAGCCCTCTCCCTGTCTCTTACACCTGGCCTGTTCCCATTGCTTGAGGGCTGAAGTCAACTCATGTGTCTCCCTGAGGAGCCCTCTCAGAACACACTAGCCTTCCATTTAATCTACTCTGGAAGCCCAACACTTAGGGTGACTTTGATCACACAGCCTACTGTGGTTGCACACACTGACACAATAAAGCTGTTACAGTGGGTCTTGCTCTCATTTCCCATGGAGCTTCAGTGACCAGCTCCTCAAACAGCTCATCAAGCTAGAGAACACTTTATCCTTTTCTGTGTTATTCACGTCGTTGCCTCTTCTCTCCCACAAACCAGCTTTATTAAAATATTATATTTTAATAAAATATTAAATAGACCTTAAAATATTAAGATTGATTAAACTTTCAAGGTTGCATTATTATAAACCGACCTGATACCTATATATTATGCATGTAATTATAACAGCCTAAAGTTACAGGAGCCATTTTCAAGTTGTGCATGCGTTTATATTTATCTCCCCCTGAGTATAACAAGCTGCCCACCGTGGGTGATAATAGTTTTTACTGGTTAGTTCTGGAATCTATTGGCATAGAACATGTTGTGGTTTGAGTGAGAAATGTCCCCCATAAGCTCCCATATTTGAACATTTTTCCCAAACAGGTGGTGCTCTTTGAAGTGGTTGCTGGACCTTTAGGAGGCAGAGAATTTCTGGAGGAAGTGGACACTGAAGATAGGCTCTAAGAATCTATAGAATCACTCGCCTTCCTGATCTCTCTCTGCTTCTTAATTGTTAATGCAATGTGGCCAGCGAGCCTCAGACTCCTGTTGCTCTGCCATTTCAATAGCTATTGAAACAATCCCTCTGAAATGCTGGGCAAAATAAAACCTTCTCTCCCTTAAGTTCTTTTTGTGTTGATGCTTTTTGCTTGCTTGTTTATTTGCCACAATGTTTTGCATAGCAGATGGAATGAAACCATTACATTTTGTAAGTACATACATGAGATTAAAACAAAAACAACCCTCAGAAGGACAGATGCCCAAGGATAAAGAATATTTAACATATTGAAATAGCATTTCATTTCCTTTCTCTCAAGATCATTAAAGATTCTATTCAACAAAGGAAAAACCAATCACACAGGGTCACCTAAAATGTAGTGACTCCTGCCAGGTAACACAGTCTTAATCCTGAGAATTTGTAAATACACAGTACAGCAGGAAACCACAACATAAAAGTGATATATCCAAGTTTTAGCCCACACTGTGAGGGATCATAATTTAAAAATATTACTTTGCAAATAGAAGCTTAAGATTCACAAAAATGTGTCATCTCAGGATAAGATGGTCTTTAAATTCAATGGCAAACCTCTGTATCAAAAGAGACACAGGAAAACAGTGGTGTGCTCACAAAACAATGGAGACAGTAAGAGAACTGATACATACTGAGGAATATCAAAAGTCAATTTTCCTAGCACATCTTGACGAAGTAGGGTCCCCACCAACACATTTATTCCAGATCCTGAGAATAAACATCAACCCCTTTCAAGTATTTGTTTTATGAGATCTGATCTCGGCACCAGGAGAGACAGCAGTGCGGTAGGCGCTTTGTTTACAAACTACCCAAACTGCACGGAGATCTGATCTCGGCACCAGGAGAGACACCAGTGCGGTGAGTTTGTGACCAGCAGAGGCTGAAGCAGCCCTGGACAGGGAACTCTGAAGTTCCTCATCCCCCTCCCTATAATCCCCGGGCTCCCTGCAGGGGCTCTACCCCCCCATACTGCCTCTCTCTTCTTGTCTCACCCAGCTTGCATCCAGAACCCTTCTTCCCTTCTGTCCCCTTTCCTCTTTGGGCACATAACACCATCCAGCTCAGTCTGTCTGGCACTGGGGGCAAATCCTCAGGGCAAGTAGGCAAGCGAGACCTCCTTTGTCTCACTGGCCCGCCTGCACCAACCAAGGTAGGCGCTTTGTTTACGAACTACCCAACCTGCATGGAGATCTGATCTCGGCACCAGGAGAGACTGCAGTGCGGTGAGTTTGTGACTGGACAGGGAACTCTGAAGTTCCTCATCCCCCTCCCTATAATCCCCGGGCTCCCTGCAGGGGCTCTACCCACACATACTGCCTCTCTCTTCTTGTCCCACCCAGCTTGCATCCAGAACCCTTCTTCCTTCTGTCCCCTTTCCTCTTTGGGCACATAACACCATCCAGCTCAGTCTGTCTGGCGCTGGGGGCAAATCCTCAGGGCAAGTAGGCAAGCGAGACCTCCTTTGTCTCACTGGCCCGCCTGCACCAACCAAGGAAGGCGCTTTGTTTACGAACTACCCAACCTGCATGGAGATCTGATCTCGGCACCAGGAGAGACAGCAGTGTGGTGAGTTTGTGACCAGCGGCAGCGGAAGCAGCCCTGGAAAGGGAACTCTGAAGTTCCTCATCCCCCTCCCTATACTCCCTGGGCTCCCTGCAGGGGCTCTATACCCCCCATACTGCCTCTCTCTTCTTGTCCCACCCAGCTTGCATCCAGAACCCTTCTTCCTTCTGCCCCCTTTCCGCTTTGGGCACATAACACCATCCAGCTCAGTCTGTCTGGCGCTGGGGGCAAATCCTCAAGGCAAGTAGGCAGGCGAGACTTCCTTTGTTTCACTGGCCTGTCTGCAACAAGCAAGGAGAGACATCACTAGAACAACAGGAGAGCTAGCACTGCAGAGAGCCATCACTGGGAGGGTACATCAGTAGGAAAGGAGACCTGATCTGGTAAAAGAACATCCAGAGGGGAGCATTCGGAGAAAGAGATGGGCAGGCGCCAATGCAAGAATTCACCTAACAATCTGAAAAACTATATGAAACCACCAGAACCCAGCGACCTCCCAACAGGTGGACATGAACACCTTAATCATGAAGAAGTAGATAAAATTGACTTTATGAAAGTGATTGACGCCCTTAAACAACATGTAAAAAATGCCCTTATAGAAATGGATGAGAAGTATAACAGAAAGTTTGAAGAATTGAGTAAATCAGTGAATGATACCCTAGGAAACCAAGGAAAAACAATCAAACAGATAATGGAAACAGTTCAAGATTTAAAAACTGAAATGGAGGCAAAGAAGAAAACACAAACAGAAGGCCAGCTGGACAGGGAAAATCTAGGTAAACGAATAGAGACTACAGAAGCAAGCATAACCAACAGAATACAAGAGATAGAAGAAAGAATCTCAGATTCTGAAGATACCATAGAGAAAATAAACACGCTGATCAAAGAAAACAGCAAGGCCAACAAATTCTCATCACAAAACATTCAGGAAATATGGGACACAAAAAAAAGACCAAACCTAAGAATAATCGGAATAGAAGAAGGAGAAGAAGCGCAGCTCAAGGGTCCAGAAAATATATTTAATAAAATTATAGAAGAAAACTTTCCCAACCTAAAGAAAGATATACCTATGAAGGTTCAAGAAGCATACAGAACACCGAATAGGCTGGACCAAAAAAAAATCCTCTCGCCATATAATAATCAAAACACAAAGCATACAGAATAAAGAAAGAATACTAAGAGCAGCAAAGGAAAAAGGCCAAGTTACTTATAAAGGTAAACCTATCAGACTTACACCTGACTTCTCTATGGAAACCATGAAAGCCAGAAGGTCCTGGATAGATGTACTGCAGAAACTAAGAGACCATGGATGCAAGCCCAGACTACTATACCCAGCCAAGCTTTCGTTCACTATAAATGGAGAAAACAAAATTTTCCAGGATAAAAACAAATTTAAACAATACGTAGCCACAAATCCAGCCTTACAGAAAGTAATAGAAGGAAAATCACTAACCCAGGAGTCCAACAATGACCACAATATCTCAGACAACTAGAGACCCTTCACAGGCGCAACACAAAGAAGGGGAACACACATAATTTACAACTTAAAAAATGACCGGAGTTAACAACCACTGGTCATTAATATCACTTAATGTCAATGGACTCAACTCTCCTATAAAAAGGCACAGACTAAGAGATTGGATACGAAAACAGGATCCAACATTCTGCTGTTTACAAGAAACACACCTCAACCCCAAAGACAGGCACTTACTCAGAGTAAAGGGTTGGGATAAGGCTTTTCAAGTAAATGGACCTAAGAAACAAGCAGGGGTGGCCATACTAATTTCTAACAAAGTTGACTTCAAACTTAAATCAATCAGGAGAGATGGAGAGGGACATTTTCTACTCATAACAGGAACAATTCATCAGGATGAAGTCTCAATCCTGAATATCTATGCCCCTAATATAAAAGCACCCACGTACGTAAAAGAAACATTGTTAAAACTCAAGGCAGCCATCAAACCGCACACATTAATAGTAGGAGACTTTAATACTCCTCTCTCGCCAATGGACAGGTCAAGTAGACAGAAACCTAACAGAGAAATAAGAGAATTAATGGAGGTAATGAATCAAATGGACTTAACAGACATCTATAGAATATTCCACCCAAATAGGAAAGAATATACCTTCTTCTCTGCAGCTCATGGAACCTTCTCAAAAATCGACCACATACTCGGTAACAAAGCAAACATCCACAGTTACAAAAAAATATTAATAACCACCTGTATCTTATCAGATCACCATGGATTAAAGCTAGAATTCAGCAACAATGCTACCCCCAGAAAGCCTACAAACTCATGGAAACTGAATAGTCAACTACTGAACCATACCTGGATTAAGGAAGAAATAAAGAAAGAAATTAAAGTCTTCCTTGAAGACAATGAAAATAAAGAAACAACATACTCAAACCTATGGGACACTATGAAAGCAGTTCTGAGAGGAAAGTTCATAGCACTAACTGCCCACTTAAAGAAAACAGAGAAAGCACACATTGGAGACTTAACAGCCCACCTGAAAGCTCTAGGAAAAAAAGAAGCAGACTCACCTAGAAGGGGTAGAAGACTGGAAATAATCAAACTGAGGGCTGAAATCAACAAAATAGAAACACAGAAAACAATTGAAAGAATCAATGAATCAAAAAGCTGGTTCCTGGAGAAAATCAACAAGATTGATAAACCCCTATCCAAACTAATCAAACGGCAGAGAGAGAATTTGCAAATTAATAAGATCAGAAATGAAAAGGGAGACATAACCACAGACACAGAGAAAATTCAGAGAATCATTAGATCTTACTACAAAAGCCTGTATGCCACAAAACTGGAAAATGTAAAAGAAATGGACGCTTTTTTAGAAAAATACCATTTACCAAAGTTAAACCAGGACCAGGTGAACAACCTAAATAGACCTGTTAGTCGTGAAGAATTAGAAGCTGTTATCAAAAACCTCCCTTCCAAAAAAAGTCCAGGACCAGATGGTTTCAATGCGGAATTCTACCAGAACTTCCAAGAAGACCTAATACCTATTCTCCTTAATGTATTTCACAATATAGAAAGAGAAGAGTCATTGCCAAATTCCTTTTATGAACCTACAGTACCTCTGATACCAAAACCACACAAAGACCCAACCAAGAAAGAGAATTACAGGCCAATCTCACTCATGAACATCGACGCAAAAATCCTCAACAAAATTCTGGCAAACCGAATCCAAGAACACTTTAGAAAAATTATCCATTATGATCAAGTAGGCTTCATACCAGAGATGCAGGGCTGGTTTAACATACGCAAATCTGTCAATTTAATCCATCATATAAATAAACTGAAAGAAAAAAAACCATATGATCGTTTCATTAGATGCTGAAAAAGCATTTGACAAAATTCAACATCCCTTTATGATAAAAGTCTTGGAGAGATTAGGGATACAAGGGTCATACCTAAATTTAATTAAAGCTATATACAGCAAGCCGACAGCTAATATCAAATGAAATGGAGAGAAACTTAAAGCCATTCCACTAAAATCAGGAACACGCCAAGGCTGTCCACTCTCTCCATACCTCTTCAATATAGTTCTTGAAGTTTTAGCAATAACAATAAGACAACATAAGGGGATAAAGGTGATTCATATTGAAAGGAAGAAGTTAAACTTGCATTATTTGCAGATGATATGATAGTGTACATGAGCGACCCCAAAAACTCCTCCAAAGAACTCCTACAGCTAATAAACGCCTTTAGTAATGTGGCAGGATACAAGATCAACTCCAAAAAATCAGTCACCCTCTTATACACAAAGGATCTGGAAGCAGAGAGAGAAATAAGAGAATCATCACCTTTCACGATAGCCACAAACAGCATAAAATATCTTGGGGTAACTCTAACCAAGGATGTGAAAGATCTATTTGACAAAAACTTTAAGGCATTGAAGAAAGAAATTGAAGAGGATACCAGAAAATGGAAGGATCTCCCTTGCTCTTGGATTGGGAGAATCAACATAGTAAAAATGGCAATTCTACCAAGGGCAATTTATAGATTCAATGCAATCCCCATTAAAATCCCATCAAAATTCTTCACAGATCTTGAAAGGACAATAATCAACTTTATATGGAGAAACAAAAAACCCAGGATAGCCAAAACAATCATATACAATAAAGGAACTTCTGGAGGCATTACCATCCCTGACTTCAAACTCTGTTACAGAGCTACAGTAATGAAAACAGCGTGGTACTGGCATAAAAACAGAGAAGTCGAACAATGGAATCGTATAGAAGACCAGGATTTTAACCCACAAACCTATGAACAACTGATTTTTGATAAAGGAGCTAAATGTATACAATGGAAGAAAGAAAGCATCTTCAACAAATGGTGCTGGCACAATTGGATGTCAACTTGTAGAAGAATGAAAATAGACCCATATCTATCACCATGCACAAAACTCAAGTCCAAATGGATCAAAGACCTCAATATCAATCTGAACACACTGAACCTGATAGAAGAGAAAATGGGAAGTACCCTACAACATATGGGCACTGGAGATCGCTTCCTATGTATAACCCCAGCAGCACAGACCTCCTGAAACTGAGAAGCTTCTGTAAAGCAAAGGACACTGTCATTAAGACAAAAAGGCAGCCTACTGACTGGGAGAAGATCTTCACCAACCCCGCAACAGACAATGGTCTGATCTCCAAAATATATAAAGAACTCAAGAAACTAGACTTTAAAAGTATAATTAACCCAATTAAAAAATGGGGCACTGAACTGAACAGAGAATTCTCAACAGAAGAAGTTAAAATGGCCAAAAGATACTTAAGGTCATGCTCAACCTCCTTAGCGATCAGAGAAATGCAAATCAAAACAACTTTGAGATATCATCTTACAACTGTCAGAATGGCTAAAATCAAAAACACAAAGGATAGCCTTTGCTGGAGAGGTTGTGGAGAAAGGGGTACCCTCATCCATTGCTGGTGGGACTGCAAACTTGTGCAACCACTTTGGAAATCAGTGTGGCGGTTTCTCAGAAAAATTGGGATCAACCTACCCCTGGACCCAGCAATAGCACTCTTGGGAATATACCCAAGAGATGCCCTATCATATGACAAAAGCATTTGTCCAACTATGTTCATAGCAGCATTATTTGTAATAGCCAGAACCTGGAAGCAACCTAGATAACCTTCAATGGAAGAATGGATGAAGAAAGTGTGGAATATATACACATTAGAGTACTACTCTGCGGTAAAAAACAATGACTTCTCAAATTTTGCATGCAAATGGATGGAAATAGAAAATACGATCCTTAGTGAGGTAACCCAGACCCAAAAAGAAGAACATGGGATGTACTCACTCATAATTGGTTTCTAGCCATAGATAGGGGCCACTGAGTCTATAATTTGTGATCCTAAAGAAGCTAAACAAGAGGGTAAACCCAAGAAAAAACATATAGATATCCTCCCAGCTATGGGAAATAGACATGACTGATGGGAAAAAAATTGGAATCTTGGGGGTGGGGTGGGATGGGGATGAGGGGTGATGGGGAGAGAAAAGTGTGAAGGAGAGGATGAGGGGAACTGGGGGAAGTGGGGTGATTGGGGATAAAGGAAGGTTGGATAGGGGAGCAGGGAAACTCATACCTTAGGTAACGGAGCCACCTAAGGGTTGGCAAGAGACTTGAACTTGGAATGGCTACCAGATGCCCAAGGCAATGTCCCCAGTTAGTTCATTGGGGCACCTGAGGATAGGGAACCTGAAATGAACCTATCCTATAATCATACTGATGAATATCTTGCATATCGCCATAGAACCTTCATCTAGCGATGGATGGAGATAGAGCCAGAGACCCACACTGGAGCACCGGACTGAGCTCCCAAGTTTATAATGAGGAGCAGAAGGAGAGAGAACATGAACAAAGAAGTCAGGACCATGAGGGGTGCACCCAATCACTGAGACAGTGGGGCCGATCTATTGGGAGCTCACCAAGGTCAGCTGGACTACTACTGAAAAAAAACATGGGATAAAACCGGACTCTCGGAATGTGGCGGACAATGAGAGCCTACGAGAGGCCAAGGAGAATGGCACAGGAACTTTCAACTGGCGATAGATTGAGAGAGAGACAGAGACCCAAATTGGAGCAACGGTCTGAGCTCTTAAGGTCCAAATGAGGAGCAAAAGGAGGGAGAACATGAGCAAGGAAATCAGGACCACGAGGCGTGCACCCACCCACTGTGACAGTGGAACTGATCTATTGGGAGCTCTTCAAGGCCAGCTGGACTGGGACTGAATAAGCATGGGTTGAAACTGGACTCTCTGAACATGGCGGACAATGAAGGCTGATGAGAAGCCAAGGACAATGGCACTAGGTTTCCATCATAATACATGAACTGGCTTTGTGGGAGCTTAGCCTGTTTTGATGCTCACCTTCCTGGGCCTGGATGGAAGTGGGAGGACCTTGGTCTTTCTGTAGGGCAGGGAATTTTGACTGCTCTTCAGTATCGAGAGGGAGGGGGAATGGACTGGGGGGAGGAGAAGAGGAGTGGGGATGGGGGAGGGGAGTGGGGGGAGGGGGCAATATGTGGATGGAGGGGAGGGAAATGGGAAACGGGGAGCAGTTGGAATTTTTAATTAAAAAAGTATATAAAAAAAGTATTTGTTTTATTAGAAAATTTTATACCAGTTCTTGGAATTAATACATTGGACAAAGGGTTGGTTTGGGAAGTCCTTCTGTCTATGTTTGCTTTTATTGGTTAATGAATAATGTTGTTTCAGACAGTAGCTTAGCAGAATAGACCTAGGTGGTAAAAGTAAACAATGATAGGAGAAACAGCGTAGGGTCAGTGAGAAGCCACATAGACACCACCATGGAAGAACACCTTCTCTGGAGTTGCCAAAAATTTGTTGGTAAGACATGAACTACTGGTGATACAGATAAATGCAAATAGGTTTGTTTAGAATAAGGGAGGAATCTAGAAATACGTTTAAGTTATTGGCCAAACAGTGTTGTGAATAATATAGGTTTTATGTGATTATTTCAAGTCAAGGTGGTCGGGAAACTAACTAATGAGTGGCCTCCACCAACAAAGGGTATTGCAGATTCATTGACTATCCTGAGATGGCTTGTCTGGGTAAAACCTATGTTGTATGAATAAATTGGCTATACACCAGAGATATGGAACTAACAATAGACAAAGTCTAACTAGGTGAACCAATGAATAATTTTCGGGTTACTCGCAGGAAAATTGGTGAGTGAGCACTTAGAGTAGAAATGACAAAATAGCAGTTGGTTCAACAAAGCCCACCCCAGCATGGTTAATAGTTCAGTAAGGCTGAGAACCTGAAATTCACTGCGCAGCCTTGAGGCAAATCAGTGATCTGAAGAGTGTTTTATTTTTTTTAATCTTTAGCTCAGTTGATCTGAGCCTCATCTAAGCATCTCTATTTGTCTGTGATGATTGCTCGGTTATATATTTACTGCCAATATACTGTTTGGAGGAGGTTGCCTTGTGAATCTGCTCAGGTTATCAAACTCTCTATAGCTAATTTGAGTTGTTTGCTTCCTATCTAAGGAGCTTTCCTGCAGGATAGAGTCTATCAACCAAAACTACATATTGGCATTAAAGAACTTTATATGTGGAGATGGAAGGGTCAGAGTCAGATAAGAAAGTAAAATTATGGGCTCACACAGGAGAGATAAAAGAAAAGGAGAGGGAGTATGAGAGCACTACCCTGTAGGATTTCAAAATGGAAGAGGAGACCTGAGCTAAGTAGGAAACAGCCACAGCATATTCCATAGTCATTACTCCTGTCTAGGCCACAAAATCTCCAAGCAGCTAGCCCAAGCATTGGAAGTTTCTACACTGAGAGGGTCAGCTAGAGTGTGGCACAGATGACCGTTTTCCCTGGAGTTATCCTCACCATTGGCAGAAGGAGGCAAATCTCCCTAGAGTCTCAACAAAAAGTCTCACTGATGTAACAAACGGCTTATGAAGGACCCTTGGGGAAGATTCAAAACTAACATACTTGGGAAAAAATGCATATTCCAGGATGTCATAATGTCAGTCTACACTGTCACATCTGCCTTTCTTCTGATCATATGAACAGGATGCTTGCTTCTTGGGGAAGCATCTCATCTGGGCATCAAAATGTCCTCTTTGCTCGTCTTCTCCCCCAGAGGAGTCTCTATCTCAGGTACAGTGCATTGAACCACTTGCAGGAATAATAAAAACAGATAGAACATCCAGCTTGAGATATGACATACATGGCCACAATCACATTGGCAGCAACAAGAAACAGATGAAGAATTCTGAGCATCAATGGAAGCTGAGGACGTAACACCAAAGCTAAGACATGTAACACCATGGGGAGTTGCAGAGTTCCAGAGAATATATTCAGTTACATTCTGGTAGAAGCTAAGACTGCAAAAGATGGCTGTCCTAATCAGAAAGTAGAAAAACTGAGACTATGCGACATATAGGCAGTGATGAGACAAAGGTGGTAACTGAAAATGAAGAACCCCATGTCCCAATTCCAGGAAGATAATGAAAGCATTTTTAAAGGTTAATGAGCCACAAATCCTGGCAGTCAAAGCTCAGGAGATGGAATGCCATTTCAATCCCATGTAATGAATCTCTGCCTTAAGCATCTATAACAATGCACCTCTGCCTTGAGCATCTGCTGTCATGCCCCTCTAAAATGAGCATCTACAGAAATTAACATCTGCTTTCAAATGAAATATACTACTGGGATAGACCAACCATAGCATGCTACTCTGGATGTACACTTTTATATATTTACACCCTAAATTTGATATCAAGACCTGAGCCCAAACAGACGTCACAGTTCGCCGTTTCCCCAAGCTGTGATAATTCAGTAGCCCTCTGGACACATACACCAGGAGTCTTGAGGGGAGGAAGCAAAGGCATTCATGTTTGAATGTCTCTCATCTCAATCTCTCCAACATTTATTTAAGGTCACACCATTCCCTTTTCTGATTCAGAATATTAACTCAGAGCTCAATACTTTTTAACCAACTGTCTTGTTCTTCAGCCATGGCTCAGTCAGTAAGGTGCTTTCCATACAAATGAAGAACATAAATTTGATCCCTTCAACTTGTGCAAGAATCTCAGAATTAAAGATATAAACCCATCACTCAGTTCTGAGGAGACAGCCACACCTGGGTCTCTGAGTCTCACTCTTTGGTAAAGGGGAATTGGTAAGCTCCATGTTCAAAGAAATGATGTATCTTAAACATGACAGAGAGTAACTAAGAAAGACACCCATGGTAAATTCTGGCCTCTGCATGCATGCATACACATTTCCATAAAATGTTACACTCATCGTTTTAAACAACTGTGTTTCCAATTTATATTATACACATTTCAGTGGCAGAGCTTTGAGCTTAACTTTGACTGCTCTTTGGTGTTATAGGAATGGCAGGCTGCATCCTGCCACCTGTCTCCAGCTCTGGCTAGCTTTTCCAAAATAATTTTACAGAAACTGTATTCTTTTAAATACTGCTTGACCCATTATTTCTAGCCTCTTATTAGCTAATTCTCACATCTTGATTAAGCCATTTCAAATAATCTGTGTAGCACCATGAGCTGCTGGCTTACCAGGGAGATTCTTAAGCTGCTTCTGTCTCAGAGAGGGGTGGCATGGCGTCTGTATACTCGGCTTCTTTCTCCCAGCATTCTGTTCTGTTTACTCTGCCTATCTAACCTGCTGTCCTATCCAAAGAGCCAAGGCAGTTTCTTTATAAACCTATAGACATACAGTCCTCCTCCATCACTTTGGCCTGCCTCACACAATGACATTAGAAGAAATCTTTCTATAAGAACCCTGTCCACTATCTCATTTGGCCTTTTGAATCCTGTCTCCTCTCTTCCTAAGACATAAGGAAGCTAGGCTCAGACATGTGACACAGTCTAACAAAGTTCCAACAGAAAGGAAGGATGGAATCAAGATCTGAATTTATTGCCAAAGTCTAAAATCTTAACCAAGGAACTCAGTGCATGACCATACTTTTCTTTCCACTGAGAATGAACCCACACTCTGAGGAGCTGAAAGGCAAATTCACACTGCATCTACCCCACATTGGTCCATGACAGATGTGAAGAGCATTATGATGGCCCCTGATACAATGACATTTTATTCCTCTGGAGTTGACTGGCCAGTTGGCCACCTACCTTACTCAATATTTCCTTCTGTGATTGGATTTCCAGAATCCTCCATCCCTTCACATCATTGCTAAGTCACAAACTTCCCAATGCCGCTTTCAGATTTTACATAGACAGACTTTGCCACCAGAGTGATGGGATGAACTGTAGTATGTGTCCCATTATTTTATAAAAGAGGGGCCCTGAATAATAACCTTTCTATATTCCTGCAAAATCTAAACCAGAAAATCAGCATGTAAATGTGACATCCCTGCACCCCCACAAGGAGTTAAACTGGTGGTGTAGATTGCAGTGAACAGGATTGACATTCCAATGAAGGGGCATCTCTGCCCGACTTAAGAAAAGTCTCATAGGAAGTGAAGTAGATCTGTGGCCATACAACCTTGGAGGATTTTATGAGGTAGAAATACAGATTTCTATATGAATAGATAGTATATTCATAATGATGGGATGGCTATTCTTAGTTGTCAACTTGACTACATCTAGAGTTAATAAGTATTTTAATGACTGGGCATATTTATGGAGGGGTATTTCTTCTTAATTTCAATTTTGAAGTGGTAAGACACACTCCTAATCTGGATCTTTGAGATAGGACTCTTTTGAGGTGGGAAGAGGCATTTTTGTCTGGGCCACACCATCTGCTGGCAGCTTATATAAAGGAAATGGAAGGAGGAATCACTTTCTCTGCCTGCTTGCTCTCAAAGGAGAGGCTATTCCCTCACCAGCATTAACACAGAATTCTTTATAGTTCTGGTGTGTACCAAAGACTAGCTGACACATTCAGAGTCTCGGACTGAATACCTACTTTGCTTTTGGACATTCCTTTCATAGTGGGATTAACAAGGCCACAACCTATAAACCATTGTGTTAAAACTTTTTCTATAAGTTCTGTTACTCTAGAAAACTATAGCTAATAGAAATGTTACTGAATTAAATAATAGTAACAATAAGTAACTCCTGGGCCAGGAAGTTGGCACAGTAGGCAAAACACTTGCCATGAAAGTGAAAGGCACTGTGACTGAATGCTCAGAATCTACTTAAAGTCAGGATGTGTACAAGTATCTGCAAGTCCAGTTCTCTTAAGATGAATTGGGAGTTGGAGACAGGAGACTCTTCAGAAGCTACCTAGTCAAGTAGCCTTGAATAAGCAACAAAAACAACAAAGACACCATATCAAACAAAATGGAAGGCAACTACTGATATGCTGGGTTTTCCTCCCCTCTCCTCAAGCCCACATGCTTACTGTGGCAATGCCCACTTGCACTCACATTCATGAATACACATACACATATATACACACACACAAAGAATGAAACAGCTTCCATATGTATGAATGCACACATACAAATCCTTAGGCCCTTCTCGGCCAAGTCTGGCACTAAGCTACCTCTCTTTGATCTAGAGTCAACCATATCCATACTTATATACCAATTAGACCACCTGTTCTGGAAAAATCAGTAACCATCTGGTTCAATGAGATAACCTGTCTCAAATATATGGCTGTGTGTGTGTGTGTTTGTATGTGTGTTTCCATGTGTGAAGATATGCATTGTCAGTCTGTCTCATATGTGCCTATCTCCTAAACTCAGGTTTTTCTTGACTCCTAATGTGGAAGCCCTTACTTTCTTTAATTTGTTATATCTAACGAGCACAAGGATTGCCAGGAGTTCTAAGGCAAGGCCATATTATAAGTATTAAACAAGCCCAGACCCAGGAAACAAAGACCCAGAGAGTGGAAGGAAGAACATGAGTCTAGACAGCTGTCTTGTAACCTCCACATTAACAGATGAATAATGGCATTGCCAGTGAATAAAACCTGCAATGATGTATCGGTTGCCAAAATAAAGGAAGCAGCCCACTTAAGAGAAAGACAGAGAGGAAGAAAGAAGAGGGAAAAGGGAACAGATCATCCATTGAGACAAAAAACCAGCAAAGGAAACAAAAGCTTCTTTGTTGACAATAATCTCCTCTTCTGTAAGGGCATTTCCATTCCTTCAAATGACAGACATTCAGACAGAACATGCAAGAGAGAAAAGTGTGAACATGGTGGTGGTGAAGGGAGAGAAAAAGCTGTCTTCTGACCTCCACATAAACAGATGCATAATGTAAGTTGGAAAAGCCTAAGACTAGGTCTCCTTTCACCTCTCAAAAGAAGCAGATGAGATGTGAAGAGCAGGATCTTTGGGTGAATTTCATTTTCCTACACTATCTGAGCCAATTGGAACTGGGAACTCTCTGATTGATTCAAATTTAGAATCCTTTTTCTCTGTGGATTCTGTTAGAAGAGCAATGAGCAACCAATATGCAAAAAATAGTGGGGACAACATAAATACTAATCTTAAATCTTTCTGACAAAAAGTAAGGACAGTGAAACATCCAGAAGGTTCCGAAAAAATTTGGAGCCAAAATATTCATCGATCACTAATAAAGAGAATTCGGGAGAAGTATCCAATGTACAGATATCTCAACTACAAGCTGGGTGTTCCTTTGCTGGTATTCAAATTAAGCCAGGATGTGCATGATGAGGCTTTTTATTGTTATTTTAATAGCTTTTACTTAATGTATATTAATAAAATTTTAACACATCAAGCTTGTGTGTTTTATTATCTTACATTGACCCCAAATTAGTTTTTATTTATTTATTTGTTTGTTTATTTATTTATTTATTTATTTTACCATCCTAGGCACCACTGCTCTTTATTTCACTTCTAAATATACTTAAATCCCAATACACTATCACCAGCTTTACTCTGGTGGGACTGCAAACTTGTGCAACCAATTTGGAAATGAGTGTGGCGGTTTCTCAGAAAAATTGGGATCAACCTACCCCTGGACCGAGCAATAGCACTCTTGGGAATATACCCAAGAGATGCCCTATCATATGACAAAAGCATTTGTCCAACTATGTTCATAGCAGCATTATTTGTAATAGCCAGAACTTGGAAGCAACCTAGATGCCCTTCAATAGAAGAATGGATAAGAAAGTGTGGAATATATATACATTAGTGTACTACTCTGCGGTAAAAAACAATGACTTCTCGAATTTTGCATGCAAATGGATGGAAATAGAAAATACGATCCTGAGTGAGGTAACCCAGACCCAAAAAGAAGATCATGGGAAGTACTCACTCATAATTGTTTTCTTGCCATGGATAGGGGCCACTGAGTCTATAATTTGTGATCCTAAAGAAGCTAAACAAGAGGGTAAACCCAAGGAAAAACATATAGATATCCTCCCAGCTATGGGAAATAGACAAGATTGATGGGCAAAAAATGGGAATCTTGGGGGGTGGGGTGGGATGGGATGAGGGGAGATGGGGAGAGAAAAGTGTGAAGGAGAGGATGAGGGGAACTGGGGGAATCGGGGTGATTGGGGGTAAAGGAAGGTTGGATGGGGGAGCAGGGAAACTCATACCTTAGTTAAGGGAGCCACCTAAGGGTTGGCAAGAGACTTGAACCTGGAATGGCTACCAGAAGCCCAGGGCAATGTCCCCAGTTAGCTCATTGGGGCACCTGAGGATAGGGAACCTGAAATGAACCTATCCTATAATCATACTGATGAATATCTTGCATATCGCCATAGAACCTTCATCTAGCAATGGATGGAGATAGAGACAGAGAACCACACTGGAGCACCGGACTGAGCTCCCAAGGTTATAATGAGGAGCAGAAGGAGAGAGAACATGAACAAGGAAGTCAGGACCATGAGAGGTGCACCCAACCACTGAGACAGGGGGGGCGATTTATTGGGAGCTCACCAAGGCCAGCTGGACTGCTACTGAAAAAAACATGGGATAAAACCGGACTCTCTTAATGTGGTGGACAAGGAGAGCTGACGAGAGGCCAAGGAGAATGGCACAGGAACTTTCATCTGGCGATGGATCGAGAGAGAGACAGAGACCCAATTTGGTTCAACCGTCTGAGCTCTTAAGGTCCAAATGAGGAGCAGAAGGAGGGAGAACATGAGCAAGGAAATCAGGACCACGAGGCGTGCACCCACCCACTGTGACAGTGGAACTGATCTATTGGGAGCTCTCCAAGGCCAGCTGGACTGGGACTGAATAAGCATGGGTTGAAACTGGACTCTCTGAACAAGGCGGACAATGAAGGCTGATGAGAAGCCAAGGACAATGGCTTTAGGTTTCGATCCTAATACATGAACTGTCTTTGTGGGAGCGTAGCCTGTTTGGATGCTCACCTTCCTGGACCTAGATAGAAGTGGGAGGACCTTGGTCTTCATGTAGAGCAGGGAATTTGGACTGCTCTTCAGTATCGAGAGGGAGGGGGAGTGGACTAGGGGGAGAAGAAGTGGAGTGGGGATGGGGGAGGGGAACAGGGGGAGGGGGCAATATGTGGGAAGAGGGGGAGGGAAATGGGAAACGGGGAGCAGTTGGAAATTTTAAGTAAAAAAGAATAAAAAAAAAACAGGTAAGAAAGATTGACTAAAGATTCCTTAGAAAAAGCTGATGATGAAAGACTTTGAGAGGCACATTAGTGACTATTTCATGTGACCCTTTTGTGATTCCTGAATACGGTCCTCTATTACAGAATAAAGTGAATTCAAAATGCTAGTGAGAATGAAAAAAAAAAAGAAGAAAGACTACTCAGTAAATAATTCAACTAGGCATTGCCAGTTGGTAAAACCTGCAATGATGTATCGATTGCAAAGTAAAGGAAGCAGCCCTCTTATGAGAAAGACAGAGAGGAAGGAAGAAGAGGAAAAAGGGAAGAGATCATTTGTTGAGACCAAAAACCAGCAAAGGAAACAAAAGCTTCTTTCTTGACAATAATGTCCTCTTCTGTAAGGTCATCTCCATTGCTTCAAATGACAGACATTCAGACAGAACATGCATGAGAGAGAAGTGTGACCATGGTGAAGGTGAAGGGAGAGAAAAAGAAAGAAAACATTCTGGAGATTTAAAGACAGAGAGAATGAAACACCAGAGCATGAGTGTTTCTCTGGTACCTTCACAAAATCCTTATCAGGCCAGCAGCATTCCAGATACTCCAAGACATCCAACACAAAATTTTCTTCTTGAACCCTATGATGTTTCCAGGGAGATTGGTGTTGTTCAAGAGTTCTGTGTCCTAAGCAAGAGAGAAAAGGGCACAAGATAGCAAGCAGGTGACAAGAGTGAGAAGGGGAGGGAGGGTGACTGAGTGAGTCACCCACCACCTGGATGCCTGTTAGGACTACAAAATATCCTCCACAGGTTTTGGTGGTTAGGCCTGTTAGTAATTAGGCCTTCCCCTGAAAGGGAACTATCATTCTTGCATGAGAGAGATGGCTCAGCATTTAAGGTCACTTGCTTGTCTTCCAGAGGACCGGGTTTCAATTCCTCCCACCCATACAAACATCTGTAACTCCAGTTATAGAACATCTGACCCTGGCCAACACAAGCACTGAATGCACATGGTGAACACACTAATGTGCAGATAAACCCACACTCATAAAAAAAATTAATCATTTCTATAAAAAATAGTAGTCACTCTTTTACTTCAAACAAGCAGGGATCTATATTCAAGAGCACAATGCTCTTACAGAATGGAATTATTCAGTTCTGAGGTAGCATGACTCCCAGTTTCATGAAAAACTGCCACATTGATTTCCCAAGCAGTTGCACTAGTCTGCATTCCCGACAACAAGGGATGGGTATTCCTCTACTCTACATCCATTTCAGCATAGTCTATCATTGGTGTTTTTGATTTTAGCCATTCTGACAGTTGTAACATGGTATAGCAGAGATGTTCTGATTTGCATTTCCCTGATTGCTAAAAAGGCTAAGCATAACATTGTCTTTTGCCCATTTGAAAGTTTTCTGTTGAGAATTCTGTGTTCAGTTAAGTACCCCTTTTTAATTGCAGTAATTTAAGTGTTAATGTCTAGTTTCTGGATTTCTTTACATATTTGGAGATCATAATTTTGATTACGGACTGGTGAAGATTTTTCACATTCAAAAGGATGCCTTTTTGTTTTAGTGACAAATTCTTTTGCATTACAGAAGCTTCTCACTTTCAGGAGGTGTCACATTTGTTCCTTTTTGGTCTCATTGTCTATGCTACTCAGGTTCTACACTGAGGTGGTCTCCTGGGTCCATGTATTGCAGATTCATTTCAACTTCTCGTCTATCAAGTTCAGTGTGGTCAGATTAATATTGAGGTCATTAAATCCATTTGTATTTGCATTTTGTGCATGCTGAACAATATGGATCTATTTTTCTTCTTCTACGGGTTGACACCCATTTATGCTGTCTGTCTTCACAAGTCTTTCTCCATGCTTTAAAGGTAACAAATTCTTCCCATTACAGCTCCTGTCATGTTCACCTGCTGTATTTCTCATATAGTTCATTCTGCTCTCCCTCTTACTTCCAGGTCTGATAACGATAATGTGAATTTTTCAACTAATGTACCACACACCTGATGAGCTGGCTTCTTTTCCCAACCACTTCAAAGCAGCTCCAATATATTTAACAGCCAGTAGCAGTGACACTCTTTGAGACCTTATGGAAATGTTAATAGATGGAGTTCTTAAAATGGGATGGGACCCTGGTAGCTGGAAGATTCCAGAAAGTTGGGTGGGGTGCTGCCTCACAATGAAGATATTTAAGCCACCCAATAGCTAAAATCTCATTATTCCCATTGGAAGGGGCACTGTTCAATCATCTAATCTTGCACAAATGACTGACATTGACACAAAAATAATGCCAATTGTATTAACCAATTATCATTTGTACATCTGCAGTTATGTGGTTTGGAAGGTTATTTGGTGGCTTTTCCTCTGTGTGTGTGTGTTTGTGTGTGTCTGTGTCTGTGTGTGTGATTTGACCAAAGGACAACTTCAGTGGTCATTCCTCAGAAATCATCTACCATGCTTCTTTAGACAGTATCACTTACAGGGACCTAGGATTTTCTGAATAGAAGATACTCTTTGGCCAGTCAGTACCAGAATCCACTGTGTCTGCCTCCCAAGCAGTGACATTACAAGCACACACTACCACGTTGGAAAGCTTTGAATAAGGTCTCTGGAGTCTGAACTCAGGCCTGTATACACACAGCTGATTTATCACTGACAAAGAAAATCTCTTTTCAGTATGTTAGTCTTAACTTTAGACTCATATAGAAAGTGATTGCTCATTTTTGAATTCACAGCACAGTGACTACAGAATTCCAATGGTGTTCAAATTAAGAAAACAATATCACAAAGTTAAACAAAGTACTGATTATAAGTAAGCACTTGTATACCCCATCTGCCACATGGACCTTCCTGCCCCTTCCCTTTAGTTCTCCCTGAAACTCTCCTCCAAATCCTGGCATGGGTGGCTTTTCCTGCCTTGCCGTGGCAAACTGTTGGACACTGTATGTTCTATCTTCCTCATTTAGCTAGACCAGTCATTTTATGGCATAATGTTTTTGTTAGAGTTACCTCAACTGACCACTTTAGGCTTTGTAAAAACTCAAATGACCTTAAAACAGCCAGGGAAAAGATCTTAACATTGTGTCCATTATAATGTCAGTAAAAAAAAATTAGAAATCAAGACCTGCATCCTGGTCAAGATTTTTAATCACCATTCCAGTTCCATCTGAAGGTTACTCACTGTCTTTTGATGCCTAGATGAATTTTTGCTTTAACTAAACTTTGGCTTTCCCTAAAGCCAGTTTGAATTGTGTTTTATCACTTGGAACTGAAAAGTCTCCTGCGAGACTAGGGGATATGATGGGCTCTGGAGAATGAAGCCAGCTCAATCATCCCTATATGTCCTAGGGGAGCTGTTAAAGAGACACTGACATTTCTACCAGCTTGAGTTTCAAGGGCAAGGATAAGTATCCTATAGCAAATCAAGGCTGTCCCTGACTAACAACCCTGTTGTATGTTTCTCAGTGTCGCTGTTTCCGTGTTTCCTCTCTTCCTGCAGTTGCTTAGATTTCTGCTCCTTACCATCATCCATGTATATCTATCACTCCCTTCTCTCAGAAAATTGAGTTAAATCAATCCGCTGTCCTTCCACTCCTGCCAACTTCTCCCTTCCCCATCCTCCATCCACTCCTCCAATAAGAACTCAGTGTTTGATGAGGCCAGGAAAACATATCTGATGGCAGTTTCAATTGCTAATAGCTCCCCAATAAGATCTAAGGCCTAGAGCACCTGTCCTCGATGGCCACTTCAACGGGAAAAAGTTCTTGGCTTAGGCATAAGGCCACATATGTTGCCAACAACTTCAAAAGAAATAGGAGGGCTGCAAGAGCATCAAACTCATGATAGCTTCATTTGCCAGCTGTCCCAAGTAAGCATATGACCTAAAAGATACTTTCCTAAGAAAGAATTGCCAGTCTTACTACCATTAGCTCATAAGTAAGGGAGAAAACCTGGAGAGTTACCCACAGTAACTCCTCCTGTCAGCAACTCTTCATTAAGAAAAAAATCATGGAAGTTTACCACACTCTTGGAATCTTTTTCTCCCAGTAGCTCCCCAGGTTGACGAGAGTCTGTTGCTTTGCCCAAGAGGCAGAATGGGCTCTCCTAAGTGTTTCTGGTACCACAAAGTCACACCACACAAGATCCAGCCTCTCAAAGGTCATTGGCCAAAGGAGTTTCCACATCACCTCCCCTTTTACCTAATAAGAATGTTCAAAACCAATACAGGACTACATATAATAAGAACAGATATCAAGTATAAAAGTTAGATTGATAGCCAGTATAGGCAATATTTTTTGATCATTTTTTTATTCTTTTTTAATTAAAATTTCCAACTGCCCCCCGTTTCCCATTTCCCTCCCCCTCCTCCCACATATTGCCCCCTCCCACGCTATCCTCACCCTATCCCCACTCCTCTGGTCCTCCCCCCAGTCAATTTCCCATCCCACTCGATACTGAAGAGCAGTCCAAATTCCCTGCCCTACAGGAAGACCAAGGTCCTCCCACTTCTATCTAGGTCCAGGAAGGTGAGCATCCAAACAGGCTAAGTTCCCACAAAGCCAGTTCATGTATTAGGATCGAAACCTAGTGCCATTGTCCTTGGCTTCTCATCAGCCTTCATTGTCCGCCATGTTCAGAGAGTCCAGTTTCAACCAATGCTTATTCAGTCCCAGTCCAGCTGGCCTTGGAGAGCTCCCAATAGATCAGTTCCACTGTCACAGTGGGTGGGTGCACGCCTCGTGGTCCTGATTTCCTTGCTCATGTACTCCCTCCTTCTGCTCCTCATTTAGACCTTAAGAGCTCAGACGGTTGCTCCAAATTGGGTCTCTGTCTCTCTCTCGATCCATCTCCAGATGAAGGTTCCCGTGCCATTCTCCTTGGACTCTCGTCAGCTCTCATTTTCCGCCACATTCAAAGTGTCCGGTTTCATCCCATGTTTTTTCAGTAGCAGTCCAGCTGGCCTTGGTTAGCTCCCAATAGATCGGCCCCACTGTCTCAGTGGTTGGGTGCACCCCTCATGGTCCTGACTTCCTTGTTCATGTTCTCTCTCCTTCTGCTCCTCATTATAACCATGAGAGCTCCGTCCGGTGCTGCAGTGTGGGTCTCTGTCTCTATCTCCATCCATCACTAGATGAAGGTTCTATGGCGATATGCAAGATATTCATCAGTATGATTATAGGATAGGTTCATTTCAGGTTCCCTATCCTCAGGTGCCCCAATGAACTACCTGAGGACATTGCCCTGGGCATCTGGTAGCCATTCCAAGTTCAAGTCTCTTGCCACCCCTTAGGTGGCTCCCTTAACTAAGGTATGAGTTTCCCTGCTCCCCTATCCAACCTTCCAATATCCCCAATCACCCCGATTCCCCCAGTTCCCCTCATCCTCTCCTTCACACTTTCCTGTCCCCATCACCCTCATCGCCATTCCACAGCACCCCCAAGATTCTAATTTTTTTCCCATCAATCTTGTCTATTTCCCATAGCTGGGAGGATATCTATATGTTTTTCCTTTGGTTTACCCTCTTGTTTAACTTCTTTAGGATCAGAAATTATACACTCAGTGGCCACTATCCATGGCTAAAAACAAATTATGAGTGAGAACATCCCATGATCTTCTTTTTGGGTCTGGGTTACCTCACTCAGGATCTTATTTTCTATTTCCATCCATTTGCATGCAAAATTCGAGAAGTCATTGTTTTTTACCGCAGTGTAGTACTCTAATGTGTATATATTCCACATTTTCTTCATCCATTATTCCATTGAAGGGCATCTAGGTTGCTTCCAGGTTCTGGCTATTACAAATAATGGTTGAGCATGACCTTACGTATCTTTTGGGCATTTGAACTTCATCTGTTGAGAATTCTCTGTTCAGTTCAGTGCCCCATTTTTTAATTGGGTTAATTATCCTTTTAAAGTCTAGTTTCTTGAGTTCTTTATATATTTTGGAGATCAGACCTTTGCCTGTTGCAGGGTTGGTAAAGATCTTGTAACAGTCAGTAGGCTGCCTTTTTGTATTAATGACAGTGTCCTTTGCTTTACAGAAGCTTCTCAGTTTTAGGAGGTCCCATTTATTCATTATTACAAATAATGAAAATAGTTGGACAAATGCTTTTGTCATATGATAGGGCATCTCTTGGGTATATTCCCAAGAGTGGTAATGCTGGGTCCAGGGGTAGGTTGATCCCAATTTTTCTGAGAAACAGCCACACTGATTTTCAAAGTAGTTGCACAAGTTTGCAGTCCCACCAGCAATGGATGAGGGTACCCCTTTCTCCACAACCTCTCCATCAAAGGCTATCCTTGGTGTTTTTGATTTTAGCCATTCTGAAAGGTGTAAGATGATATCTCAAAGTTGTTTTGATTTGCATTTCTCTGATCGCTAAGGAGGTTGAGCATGACCTTACGTATCTTTTGGGCATTTGAACTTCATCTGTTGAGAATTCTCTGTTCAGTTCAGTGCCCCATTTTTTAATTGGGTTAATTATCCTTTAAAGTCTAGTTTCTTGAGTTCTTTATATATTTTGGAGATCAGACCTTTGCCTGTTGCAGGGTTGGTAAAGATCTTGTAACAGTCAGTAGGCTGCCTTTTTTTTCTTAATGACAGTGTCCTTTGCTTTACAGAAGCTTCTCAGTTTCAGGAGGTCCCATTTATTCAATGATGCCCTTAATGTCTGTGCTGCTTGGGTTATATATAGGAAGCGATCTCCTGTGCCCATATGTTGTAGGGTACTTCCCATTTTCTCTTCTATCAGGTTCAGTGTGTTCAGATTGATAATGAGGTCTTTGGTCCATTTGTACTTGAGTTTTGTGTATGGTGATAGATATGGGTCTATTTTCATTCTTCTACAGGTTGACATCCAATTGTGCCAGCACCATTTGTTGAAGATGCTTTCTTTCTTCCATTGTATACTTTTAGCTCCTTTATCAAAAATCAGTTGTTCATAGGTTTGTGGGTTAAAATCTAGGTTTTCTATAAGATTCCATTGGTCGACTTCTCTGTTTTTATGCCAGTACCTACCACGCTGTTTTCTTTACTGTAGCACTGTAATAGGATTTGAAGTCAGGGATGGTATTGCCTCTAGAAGTTCCTTTATTGTATAAGATTGTTTAGGCTATCCTGGGTATTTTGTTTCTCCATATAAAGTTGATTATTGTCCTTTCAAGATCTGTGAAGAATTTTGATGGGATTTTAATGGGGATTGCATTGAATATATAAATTGCCCTTGGTAGAATTGCCATTTTTACTATGTTGATCCTCCCAATCCAGGAGCAAGGGAGATCCTTCCATTTTCTGGTATCCTCTTCAATTTCTTTCTTAAATGCCTTAAAGTTCTTGTCAAATAGATCTTTCACTTCCTTGGTTAGAGTTACCCCAAGATATTTTATGCTTTTTTTGGCTATCGTGAAAGGTGATGATTCTCTTATTTCCCTCTCTGCTTCCATATCCTTTGTGTATAAGAGGGTGCCTGAATTTTGGAGTTGATCTTGTATCCTGCCACATTACTAAAGGGGTTTATCAGCTGTAGGAGTTCTTTGGTGGAGTTTTTGGGGTCGCTCATGTACACTATTATATCATCTGCAAATAATGCAAGTTTAACTTCTTCCTTTCCAATATGAATCCCTTTATCCCCTTATGTTGTCTTATTGCTATTGCTAAAACTTCGAGAACTATATTGAAGAGGTATGGAGAGAGTGGACAGCCTTGGCGTGTTCCTGATTTTAGTGGGATGGCTTTAAGTTTCTCTCCATTTAATTTGATATTAGCTGTCGGCTTGCTGTATATAGCTTTAATTAAATTTAGGTATGACCCTTGTATCCCAAATCTCTCCAAGACTTTTATCATAAAGGAATGTTGAATTTTGTCAAATGCTTTTTCAGCATCGAATGAAACGATCATATGGTTTTTTTCTTTCAGTTTATTTATATGATGGATTACATTGATAGATTTGTGTATGTTAAACCAGTCCTGCATCTCTGGTATGAAGCCTACTTGATCATAATGGTTAATTTTCTAATGTGTTCTTGGATTCGGTTTGCCAGTATATTGTTGAGGATTTTTGCTTCGATGTTCATGAGTGAGATTGGCCTGTAATTCTCTTTCTTTGTTGGGTCCTTGTTGGTTTTGGTATCAGAGTTACTGGAGCTTCATAAAAGGAATTTGGCAATGACTCTTCTCTTTCTATATTGTGAAATACATTAAGGAGTATAGGTATTAGCTCTTCTTGGAAGTTCTTGTATAATTCTGCAATGAAACCATCTGGTCCTGGACTTTTTTTGGAAGGGAGGTTTTTGATAACAGCTTCTAATTCTTCACGACTAACAGGTCTATTTAGGTTGTACACCTGCTCCTGGTTTAACTTTGGTATATGGTATTTATCTAAAAAAGCGTCCATTTCTTTTACATTTTCCAGTTTTGTGGCATACAGGCTTTTGTAGTAAGATCTAATGATTCTCTGAATTTCCTCTGTGTCTGTGGTTATGTCCCCCTTTTCATTTCTGAACTTATTAATTTGCAAATTCTCTCTCTGCCGTTTGATTAGTTTGGATAGGGGTTTATCAATCTTGTTGACTTTCTCCAGGAACCAGCTTTTTGATTCATTGATTCTTTCAATTGTTATCTGTGTTTCTATTTTGTTTATTTCAGCCCTCAGTTTGATTATTTCCAGTCTTCTACACCTTCTAGGTGAATCTGCTTCTTTTTTTCTAGAGCTTTCAGGTGGGCTGTTAAGTCTCCAATGTGTTCTTTCTCTGTTTTCTCTAAGTGGGCAGTTAGTGCTATGAACTTTTCTCTCAGGACTGCTTTCATAGTGTCCCATAGGTTTGAGTATATTGTTTCTTTATTTTCAATGTCTCAAGGAAGACTTTTATTTCTTTCTTTATTTCTTCTTTAATCCAGGTATGGTTCAGTAGTTGACTATTCAGTTTCCATGAGATTGTAGGCTTTCTGGGGGTAGTATTGTTGCTGAATTATAGGTTTAATCCATGGTGATCTGATAGGATACAGGTGGTTATTGATATTTTTTTGTAACTGTGGATGTTTGCTTTGTTACCGAGTATGTGGTCAATTTTTGGGAAGGTTCCATGAGCTGCAGAGAAGAAGGTATATTCTTTCCTATTTGGGTGGAATATTCTATAGATGTCTGTTAAGTCCATTTGATTCATTACCTCCATTAATTCTCTTATTTCTCTGTTAAGTTTCTGTCTATTTGACCTGTCCATTGGTGAGAGCGGAGTATTAAAGTCTCCTATTATTAATGTGTGCGGTTTGATGGCTGTCTTGAGTTTTAACAATGTTTCTTTTACGTACGTGGGTGCTTTTATATTAGGGGCATAGATATTCAGGATTGAGACTTCATCCTGATGAATTGTTCCTGTTATGAGTAGAAAATGTCCCTCTCCATCTCTTCTGATTGATTTAAGTTTGAAGTCAACTTTGTTAGAAACAAACACCTGCTTGTTTCTCAGGTCCATTTACTTGATAAGCCTTATCCCAACCCTTTACTCTGAGTAGGTGCCTGTATTTGTGGTTGAGGTGTTTTTCTTGTAAAGAGAAGAATGTTGGATCCTGTTTTCGTATCCAATCTCTTAGTCTGTACCTTTTTATGGTGAGTTGAGTCCATTGACATTAAGAGATATTAAAGACCAGTGGTTGTTAACTCTGGTCACATTTTTAGTAGTAGATTTTGTGTTTTTCCCTTCTTTGAGTTGCACTGGTAAAGGGTCTCTAGATGTCTGAGTTATTGTGGTCATTGTTGGTCTCCTTGATTAGTGATTTTCCTTCTATTACTTTCTGTAAGGCTGGATTTGTGAATACGTATTGTTTAAATTTGTTTTTATCCTGGAAAATTTTGTTTTCTCCATTTATAGTGAACGAAAGCTTGGCTGGGTATAGTAGTCTGGGCTTGCATCCATGGTCTCTTAGTTTCTGCAGTACATGTACCCAGGACCTTTTGGCTTTCATGCTTTCCATAGAGAAGTCAGGTGTAAATCTGATAGGTGTACCTTTATAAGTATCTTGGTCTTTTTCCTTTGCTGCTCTTAGTATTCTTTCTTTATTCTGTTTGCTTTGTGTTTTGATTATTATATGGCGAGAGGATTTTTTTTTTTGATCCAGCCTATTCGGTGTTCTGTATGCTTCTTGAACCTTCATAGGTATATCTTTCTTTAGGTTGGGAAAGTTTTCTTCTATAATTTTATTAAATATATTTTCTGGACCGTTGAGCTGCGCTTCTTCTCCTTCTTCTATTCCTATTATTCTTTGGTTTGGTCTTTTTATTGTGTCCCATATTTCCTGAATGTTTTGTGATGAGAATTTGTTGGCCTTGCTGTTTTCTTTGATCAGCGTGTTTATTTTCTCTATGGTATCTTCAGAATCTGAGATTCTTTCTTCTATCTCTTGTATTCTATTGCTTATGCTTACTTCTGTAGTCTCTATTCGTTTACCTAGATTTTCCCTGTCCAGCTGGCCTTCTGTTTGTGTTTTCTTCTTTGCCTCCACTTCAGTTTTTAAGTCTTGAACTGTTTCCATTATCTGTTTGATTGTTTTTCCTTGGTTTCCTAGGGTGTCATTCACTGATTTACTCAATTCTTCAAACTTTCTGTTATACTTCTCATCCATTTCTATAAGGGCATTTTTACATGCTGTTTAAGGGTGTCAATCACTTTCATAAAGTCGATTTTATCTACTTCTTCATGATTAAGGTGTTCATGTCCTCCTGTTGTGAGGTCGCTGGGTTCTGGTGGTTTCATATAGTTTTTCAGATTGTTGGGTGAATTCTTTCATTGGCGCCTGCCCATCTCTTTCTCCGAATGCTCCCCTATGGGTCTTCTTTTACCGGATCAGGTCTCCTTGCCTACTTATGTACCTTCCCAATGATGGCACTCTGCAGTGATAGCTCTCCTGGTGCTCCAGTGATGTCTCTCCTGGTACCAATATCAGATCTCCGTGCCCAAAGACGGCTTTCCTGGTACCGAGATTAGCTCTTCCACTGATGGCTCTCCTGGTGCCAAGATCAAATCTTAGTGCAGGTTGGGTAGTTTGTAAACAAAGCCCCTACCTTGCTAGTTGCATGCAGGCCAGTGAAACAAAGGAAGTCTCGTCTGCCTACTTGCCCTGAGGATTTGCCCCCAGTGCCAGACAGACTGAGCTGGATGGTGTTATGTGCCCAAAGAGGAAAGTGGGCAAAAGGAAGAAGGGTTCTGGATGCAAGCTGGGTGGGACAAGAAGAGAGAGGCAGTATGCGGGGTGTAGAGCCCATGAAGGGAGCCCAGGGACTATAGGGTGGGGGTGAGGAACTTCAGAGTTCCCTGTCCAGGGCTGCTTCCGCCCCCGGTCACAAACTCACCCCACAGCTGTCTCTCCTGGTGCCAAGATCAGATATCCTTGCAGGTTGGGTAGTTCGTAAACAAAGCCCCCACCTTGCTAGTTGCAGGCAGGCCAGTGAAACAAAGGAAGTCTCACCTGCCTACTTGCCCTGAGGATTTGCCCCCTGTTCCAGACAGATTGAGCTGGATGGTGTTATGTGCCCAAAGAGGAAAGGGGGCAGAAGGAAGAAGCGTTCTGGTTGTAAGTTGGGTGGGACAAGAAGAGAGAGGCAGTATGCGGGGTGTAGAGCCCCTGCAGGGACACCAGGGATTATAGGGTTGGGGATGAGGAACTTCAGAGTTCCCTGTCCAGGGCTGCTTCTGCCGCCAGTCACAAACTCACCCCACTGCTGTCTCTCCTGGTGCCGAGATCAGATCTCCATGCAGGTTGGGTAGTTCGTAAACAAAGCCCCTACCTTGCTTGGTGCAGGCAGGCCAGTGAAACAAAGGAAGTCTCACCTGCCTACTTGCCCTGAGGCTTTGCCCCCTTTTCCAGACAGACAGAGCTGGATGGTGTTATGTGCCCAAAGAGGAAAGGGGGCAGAAGGGAGAAGGGTTCTGGATGCAAGCTGGGTGGGACAAGAAGAGAGAGGAAGTATGCGGGGTCTAGAGCCCCTGCAGGGAGCCCAGGGGTATCCAGTATAGTCAATATTGAGCAAGAAATATATGCTCAAAGTTTCAATGATTATTTTATTCCTAGGAGTCTTAGTCTTGTATTAGAAATGGGTTGGCTAAACCATAAGAGGAAGTTATCTACAACTATCAAGTCTTCAACCTCCATCAAGGCCTGAGAATTGAGATAGAATATTACTTGAGTAGCCAATAAATGCATTAAAGCTGTTTCCAAAATATCCAGTAGATTACAAAGACATATGTCTACCTGGGAAATCACCCAGTGTCTCATTTGCAATGTTGAAGCAAACCACTATGGCTAAGGCCTAGAGTAACTGACAGCCCTTTTATAGAGGCAGGAAGATTTTAAAAACAATCTTACCCTATTTTGGCAAGGTTTGACAGTCATTTTTCTTGTATCTTGCTTGTCCAGTCTGGACACCATGCATTTTATCAGTCAAACAAGTGCCATTCCTTCAACAAAGCCCAGTTTTCCAAAGAATAGTACAAACTCCAAGTACAGTGTCTTTAATGCTCAACATTTTTTCAGGAATAGATCAGTGCTGCAAAGAGCCATTGTGTCTCACATCAACAAAACCCTAAGTTATTTAAATCCCAGTTTCTGCAGTTCCTTTATGTGTTTGATGATTACCTATCTGTACAGAATACAGTCTCTATGTATCTTAAGAACCTGATTAGTGTAAATATAAGTTTGGAAAACATGGGTGAATATTAACTTATAATAATTACTGCTTTAATATATAACGTAAAGACTATTACTTCATATTACAATATTAAACAATCTTTGAACATATGTGCAACAAATATGACAACATCCTCAAAATGGAAGCAGCTTATAGACACCTTGATCAGAAGTAGACATGTATGATACATTATAATAGAGGAGTCAACCAACCTTGGAATCCAGTAATTTCAATTTTGGGGAATATATCCAGAGATACCCAATCATACTACAAAAGCATTTGTTCAACTATGTTCATACCAGCACTATTTGTTATAGCCAGAACCTGGAAACAACCTAGGTGCCCCTCAATAGAAGAATGGATAAAGAAGTTGTGGCATCTATTCACTTTAGAGATGCACTCAGTGCAATAAAACAATGACATCTTGAATTTTGTATTCAAAGAATGGAAATAGAAAACATTTTACTGAGATAACCTAGATACAAAAAGATGAATAAGTTATGAACTCCATCAGAAGTGGATTCAAGCCATAAGCAACGGACATTGGGCCTATAATTCATGATCCTAAGAAGAAAGCAAGAAGGAGAACCCAAAGAAAAACATATATTTATCCTCCTAGATACTGAATGTAGACAAGATTGCCAGGTGAAATTTGGGATCATGGGGGTGGCAGTGGGGAGAGAGAAGGGAGAATGGGAGGCTTGGGAATAGGGATGAATGAGATTGAGGAAGGATGGATATTGGAGCAGAAAAGAAGATATCACAAGGAAGGGAACCATTTTAGGGTTGGCAAAAGACTTGGCTCTAGAGGGGGTCCCAGGTGCCCTGGAAGATGTCCCTAGCCCTTTCATCTTGCAGCAGATGAGGGTGTCCCTGAACTGGCCTTATTCCATAGCCCTACTGATAAATATCTTGCATATCACCTTAGAACCTTCATCTAGCAATGTATGGAGATAGAGACACTGACACACATTGGAGCACTGGACTTAGTTCCCAATGTTCAGATGAAGATCATAAGGAGAGAGAACATGAGAAAGGAAGTTAGGACCTCAAGAATTGCTTCCACCAACAGAGACTATGGGACATATATAATAGAAGCTCAGCAAGTCCATCTGAACTGATACTGAATGAGTATGTGATCAAACAAGATTCTCTGAATGTGCCTGACTGAGAAGCCAATGATAATGGTACTGGGTTTTGATTCTACTGCATGTACTGATTTTTGCGTGCCTAGTCTGTTTGGATTCAGACCTATCTAGACATGGATGGAGTGGGGAGGGCCTCGGACTTCCCACTGGGTAGGGCACTCTGTTATCTCTGAGGACTCCAGAGGGACAGAGAGGGGGATGGCAGATTGTGAGTGAAATTTGAAGAAGGGAAGTGGAAATTTTCAATAAATAAATTAAATAAAATAATACCATACCAAGAGATACATTTTTATCAATGCAATTTTCTGCCTACCATTAATGAGATCAAGAGAAATAGGAAAAGATGCTAAAGATATATGTGATAGAGATCTTAGAGAATGAGATGATACATAAGTGATAAAGACAGATGATAATGAAGAGGTCATAGAGAAAGAGATGACATAGAGATTAAAGAGCAAGAGATGATAGAGCCAAAGATGATTGAAGAAGATATGATAGAGAAAGAGATGCTAGAGAAGAGATGCTAGAAAATGCGATGGTAGAGTACGGGATGATAGTGGAAGAGATGATAGAAGAAAAGATGAGAGAGAATCAGATGATAGAGAAGTGTTAGAGGAAATCATGATGGAGGAAATATGATAGAGGAAGAGATGATAGAGAAAGACATAGCAGAGAAATAGAAGACAGAGAAAGAGATAGCAGAGAAATAATAGAGTAAGATAAGATAGAGAGATGGTAGAATAAGAGAAGATAGACTGGAGAATGAAATGATGGCAGATAGAGGTAATTGAAAAATGAATAATAGATGATTGAGAACAAGATGATAGAGTAAGTGATGACAGAGGTATTAGAGAAACTGATGATAGAAAATAGACAATACAGAAAGAGATGATAAAGAAAATGTTATCATAGTAAGATACGATAGTAAATGCAATGATAGAGGAAGAGATGATGAGAAAGAGATGAAAGAGGAAGTGATGATAGACAAAGACATGGAGGAAAAAGTGATGATAGTAGAAGTGATGATTGAGCCATGATAGAGAAATAGAAGAGATGATACATGGGATAGAGAAAGGGATGGAAGAGAGACAAGAAAAATAAATGCTGGAGGATAGACATAGAGACAATAGAGAGATGATAGAAAATGAGATGATAATGAGATGACAGAGTGATGATAGAGATGATAAAGAGATGACAAAGAGATTGTAGAGAGATGATAGACAATGAGATGAACTAGAGATAATACCGGAAAAGATGATAGTATAGAAAAAGAAATGATGGAGTATAGAGATGATAGAGAGATGGTGAAAGGTATATGGAAAGAAATTGTGAAATACATACAGAAAGAAGAGCAAATTGTAGATACAGATAGCCCTTTCATTAATTGGTCACGGAGACCCAAGTTTTCACACAGAAACTACATTAATTACAACCTTGTTTGTCCAGTAGCTCACACATATGCCTAGCTAGCTCTTATAACTTAAATTAACCCATAGGTCTTATCTAAGATTAGCCTTGTGGTTTGGTAGCTTACTCAGTGCAGCATTCACATCTTGTTTCCAATACATCTGGATGGAGATTGCAGAATGAATATTTTCCTCTTCCCAGGATTCTCCTAGTCTGTTTACCCTGCCTATACTACCTTCCTGGATTCTGGCCAATGAACATTTTATTGAACCAACACAAATAACAAATATATACAGGATATAAGAGCATTATTCCACAGTAGTAAACAAAATGTCCCAACACTTCAAGATAACTGAGTTCAAACCTGGCCACTTTTGTAATATGGAGCCTTACCCTGGAATTCTGGTCTACTAAGTTACACTGTATCAAGACGCTTTTCCACAAGGTCAGGGCAATCCCTCAAACTATAAGAGGCACAGAGGTAAACTAACTTGGGAGTTCCCTCACTATATACATGAGTCAGCAGAAGCCATAAAAACAAATTACTTGATACAGAGTCATTCTAGGTCTAAGCAAATGACTCTAAACATTCTGCTAGAAAATTTTTAGATGACCAATATGTGCAGGACTATCAGCTGTTAGCATGACGAGGGCTCAAGGCTGATGCATAGAGTGTATATACAGGACTGAAATTTCAAAACCCATCTATTCATAATTTGGTCTTCTATACTTCGAGACAAAAAGGATGCTTTTCTTTTAATTTCAGAAAGTTTGGCCAAGCTCTCAAACTCTCCAATCTCTGCCAAACTCCAGATAAGGGAACATATTAAATATGAAAATTCAACTTCCTTGTGACTAACATGATATGCCTTCTCATTGGCTAAGGCCATTCACACCTATAGACTGCAACTTCTAACTTCAATATATATACTAAATCTAAACAAATGAAATAAAACAGAGCTCTTTCTTTCAAAGAAAAAAAAAGGGAACTACTGTGGGATAACATTCTTGTAGACTATAAAGATTAGTCACTGGAAAGGTACAGACTTTCCTGTAACTAGGCAGGTAATACAGTTGAGGCTACTACACTAAGTGAAATATGGGAAGGGGATGGCAGAGTGACTTATCATCTAGAGGCAGAAAAAAAATAATGAGAATTACTTATTGAGAAAAGGTAATAAGCCATGTTTCTAAACATAGATAAGAATTAAGGGTTAATATAAAATGTAACAGTTAGCCAATAATAAGTGTGAGCTAATCGGCCAAATAGTTCATAATTAATATAAGCCTCTGTGTGCTCGTTAGAAGTAAGTCACTCTGGGAATAGGCAGGATAAACTCATCTGTCAACAAGAAGGTAATATGGAGGATCTTAAGTGATGCATGCATGGATAGCCCTGGGAAGTAGAAACAGAAAAGAGCACCCGAAAAAATTGGGAACAGTAGAGGAGGAAAGGTGGGAGGAAGAGGATGGAGATGGAAGAAGGGGAAGGCAAGGAGAAATGAAAGAATGGGATGGTTGAGATTCAAGAAGGACAGAGATGGAGAAAAATGAAGAAAATATCTCTTATTTATTTATGTATTTATATGTTTGTTAAGATTTCTGCCTCCCCCCCACCACCACCTACCATTTCCCTCCCCCAATCAAGTCCCCATCCCTAATCAGCCCTAATAGCAATCAGGGTTCCCTGCCTTGTGGGAAGTCCAAAGACCATCCACCTCCATCCCATCTAGTAGGAGGAGTATCCAAACTGCCTAGGCTCCCACAAAGCCAGTATGTGCAGTAGGATCAAAAACCCATTGCCATTGTTCTGGAGTTCTCAGTAGTCCTCATTGTACTCTATGTTCAGTGAGTCTGGTTTTATCCCATGCTTTTTCTGACCCAGGCCAGCTGGCCTAAGTGAGTTCCCAATAGAACATCCCCATTATCTCAGTGCACCCCTCACGGTCCTGAGTTCCTTGCTCGTGCTCTCTCTCCTTCTGCTCCTGATTTGGACCTTGAGATTTCAGTCTGGTGCTCCACTGTGCGTCTTTGTATCTGTCTCCTTTGATCGTGTGATGAAGGTTACTGTTCAGGAGGATGCCTATATGTTTTTCACTGTGTTCACCTTCTTATTTAGCTTCTCGAGGATCACAAATTCTAGGCTCAATATCCTTTATTTATGGTTAGAATTCAAATATGAGTGAGTACATCCCATGTTCCTCTTTTTGGGGCTGGCTTTCCTCACTCAGGATACTGTTTTCTATATCTGTCCATTTGCATGCAAAATTCAAGAAGTCATTGTTTTTTACTGCTGAGTAGTACTCTAATATATATATATTCCATATTTCTTTATCCATTCTTCCATTGAAGGGCATCAAGGTTGTTTCCAGGTTCTGGTTATTATAAACAATGCTGCTATGCACATAGTTGAGCATATATTTTGTGGTATGATAAGGCATCCCTTGGGTATATTCCCAAGATTGGTATTGCTGGGTCCAGAGGTAGGTTGATCCCGAATTTCCTGTGGAACCAACACACTGCTTTCCAAAGTGGTTGCACAAGTTTGCATTCCCACCCCCAATGGATGAGTGTACCCCTTTCTCCAGAACCTCTCCAGCAAATGATATAATTGGTGCTTTTGATTTTAGCCAATCTGATAGGTGTAAGATGGTATCTTAAAGTTGTCTTGATTTTCATTTCCCTGATCACTAAGGAAGTTGAGCATGACCTTAAGTGTTTTTTGGCCATTTGAAATTCTTCTGTTGGGAATTCTCTGCTCAGCTCAGTGCCCCATTTTATAATTGGGTTGATTAGCCTTTTACAGTCTAGTTTCTTGAGTTCTTTATATATTTTGGAGATCAGACCTTTGTCAGTTGCAGGGTTGGTGAAGATTTTCTCACAGTCAGTGGGTTCCCTTTTTGTCTAGTGACAGTGTCCTTTGCTTTACAGAAGCTTTTCAATCTCAGGAGGTCTCATTTAATCAATGATGCCCTTAATGTCTGTGCTGCTGTCGTTGTACGTAGGAAGTGGTCTCTTGTGCCCATGTGTTGTAGAGTACTTCCACTTTCTCTTCTATCAGGTTCAGTGTGTTCCGACTGTTAGTGAGGTCTTTAATCCATTTGGACTAAGTTTGGTGCATGTTGATAGACATGGATCTATTTTCATTCTTCTACAGATTGACATCCAGTTTTGCCAGCACAGTTTGTTGAAGATGCTCTCTTTTTTCCATTGAATACTTTTAGCTCCTTTGTCAAAATCAGGTGTTCATAGGTTTATGGGTTAAAGTCAGGGTCTTCTATTCGATTTCATTGGTCAACTTCTCTGTTTTTATGCCAGTACCAAGCTTTTTTCAATACTGTAGCTCTATAATAGAGTTTAAAGTCAGAGAGGGTAATGCCTTCAGACAGCCCTTTATTGTATAGGATTGTTTTGGCTATCCTGGGTTTTTTGCTTTTCCATATAAAGTTGATTATTGTCTTCTCCAGATCTGTGAAGAATTTTGATGGGATTTTGATGGGGATTGCATTGAATCTAAAGATTGCTTTGGGTAAAATTGTCATTTTTACTATGTTGATCCTCCCAATACAAGAGCAAGGGAGATCCTTCCAATTTCTGGTGTCCTCTTCAATTTATTTCTTCAAAGACTTAAAGTTCTTGTCAAATAGATCTTTCACTTCCTTGGTCAGAGTTACCCCAAGATATTTTATGCTATTTGTGGCTATCGTGAAGGGTGATGCTTCACTGATTTCCTTCTCTGCTTCTTTATCCTTAGTGTATAGGAAGGCAACTGATTTTTTTGAGTTGATATTGTATCCTGCAACATTACTAAAGGTATTTATCAGCTGTAGGAGTTCTTTGGTAGAATTTTTGGGGTCGCTTATGTATACTATCATATCATCAGCAAATAATGAATGCTTAACTTCTTCCTTTCCAATACAAATCACCTTGATCCCCTTATGTTGTCTTATTGCTATTGCTAGAACTTCTAGCACGATATTGAAGAGATATAAGGAGAGAGTGGACATCCTTGTCCTGTTCCTGATCTTAGTGGGATGTCTTTGAGTTTTTCTCCATTTAATTTAATGTTAGCTGTTGGCTTGATTTAAATAGCTTTTATTATATTTAGGTATGAACCTTATATCCCTAATCTCTCCAAGACCTTTATCATAAAGGAGTGTTGAATTTTGTTGAATGCTTTTTCAGCATCTAGTGAAATGATCATATGGTTTTTTCTTTCAGTTTATTTATATTGTGGATTACATTGATAGATTTGCGTATGTTGAACCAGCCCTGCATCTCTGGGATGAAGCCTACTTGATAATAATGGATAATTTTTCTAATGTGTTCTTGGATTTGGTTTGCCAGTATTTTATTGAGAATTTTTGCGTCAATGTTCATGAATGAGATAGGCCTGTAATTCTCTTTCTTGGTTGGGTCTTTTGTGGTTTTGGTATCAGAGTAACTGTAGATTCATAAAAGGAATTAGGCAATGACTCTTCTGTTTCTATATTGTGAAATACGTTAAGGAGTAGAGGTATTTGCTCTTCTTGGAAGTTCAAGTAGAATTCAGCATTGAAGTCATCTGCTCCTGGACTTTTTTAGGAAGGACTATTTTTTATAACAATTTCTAATTCTTCACTACTAACAGGTCTACTAGATCTTTTACCTGTTCTTGGTTTAGCTTTGGTATATGGTACTTATCTAAATAAATATCCATTTCTTTGCATTTTCCAGTTTTGTGGCATATAGGCTTTTGTAGTAAGATCTAAGGATTCTCTGAATTTCCTCTGTGTCTGTGGTTATGTCCCCCTTTTCATTTCTGATCTTATTTATTTGCGTGTTCTCTCCTGTCGTTTAATTAGTTTGGATAGGGGTTTGTCAATCTTGTTGATTTTCTCCAAGAACAAACTTTTTGTTTCATTGATTCTTTGGACTGTTTTTTGTGTTTCTATTTTGTTGATTTCTACCCTCAGTTTGATCATTTCCAGTCTTCTACTCCTCCTGAGCGAGTCTGCTTCTTTTCTTTCTAGAGCTTTCCAGTGTGCTGTTAAGTCCCCAATGTATGCTTTCTCCGTTTTCTTTAAGTGGGCACTTAGTTCTATGAACTTTCCTCTTAGCACTGCTTTCATCGTGTCCCATAGGTTTGAGTATGTTGTCTCTTTATTTTCATTAAATTCAAGGAAGACTTTAATTTCTTTCTTAATTTCTTCCTTGACCCAGGTGTGGTTCAGTAGATGACTGTTCAGTTTCCATGAGTTTGTTGTCTTTCTTGGGGTAGCATTGTTGTTGCCTTCTAACTTTAATCCATGGTGATCTGATAAGACACAGGTGGAAACTGATTTTTTTTTTGTATCTGTGGAGGTTTCCTTTGTTTCCGAGTATGTGGTCAATTTTTGAGAAGGTTCCATGAGCTGCAGAGAAGAAGGTATATTCTTTCCTATTTAGGTGGAGTGTTCTATAGATGTCTGTTAAGCCTTTACCTCCAACAATTCCCTAATTCTCTATTAGGTTTCTGTCTGATTGACCTGTCCCTTGGTGAGAGAGGTTTGTTGAAGTCTCCTACTACTAGTGTGTGTGGTTTGATGTCTGCCTTAAATTTTAGTAATATTTGTTTTAGATACATGGGTGCTTTTAAATTAGGAGCATAGATATTCCGAATTGAGACTTCACCCTGATGAATTGTTCCTGTTATGATTATAACATGTCCATCTCGATCTCTTCTGATTGATTTTAGTTTGAAGTCTGTTTTGTTAGAAATTAGTATGGCCACACCTGCTTTTTTTTTAGAACCATTTGCTTGAAAAAGATTTTCCCAACCCTTTACTCTAAGTAGGTGCCTGTCTTTGTGGTTGAGATGTGTTTCTTGCAAACAGCAGAATGTTGGATCCTGTTTTTGTCTCCAACATCTAAGTCTGTGCCTTTTTATAGGTGAATTGAGACCATTCATATTAAGTGATATTAATGACCAGTGGTTGTTTGCTCCAGTTATTCTTATTGTTTTTGGTAGTAGAGTTTGTGTGTCTCCATTCTTTGAGTTGTGCTGTGGAAGGGTTGCTAGATGCCTGAGTTATTGTAGGCAGTGTTAGCAATGTTGGATTCCTTGGGTTGTGATTTTCCTTCTATTACTTTCTGCAGGGCTGGATGTGTGGCTACGTATTGTTTAAATTTGTTCTTACCAGGAATATCTTGTTTTCTCCATTGATAGTGAATGATAGCTTGGCTGGGTCTAGTAGTTTGGGTTGGCATCCGTGGTCTCTTAGTTTCTGCAGTTCCTCTATCCAGGACCTTCTGGCTTTCATGGTTTCCATAGAGAAGTCAGGTGTAAGTCTGATCGGATTACCTTTATAAGTTACTTGCCCTTTTTCCTTTGCAGCTCTTAATATTCTTTATTTAATCACTATATTTTTGTTTTGAATACTATATGGTGAGGGGATGTTTTTCTTTGATCCAGTCTGTTTGGTGTTTTGGATGCTTCTTGAATATTTAAAGGAATATCTTTCTTTAGGTTGGGAAAGTTTTCTTCCAGAATTTTGTTAAAAATATGTTCTGTGCCTTTGAGTTGTGACTATTCTCCTTCTTCTATACCTATTATTCTTAGGTTTGGTCTTTTTATTGTGTCCCATAATTCCTGAATGTTTTGTGATGAGAATTTGTTGACTTTGCTATTTACTTTGATCAGTGCATTTACTTTCTCTATGGTGTCCTCAGAATCTGAGATTCTTTCTTCATCTCTTGTATTCTATTGATTATGCTTGATATTTTATTCTCTGCTGGTTGACCTACATTTTCAATACCGAGCTGGTCATCAGTTTGTGTTTTCTTCCTTGCTTTCATTTCAGTTTTCAATTCTTGAACTGTTTCCATTACTTGTTTGATCTTTTTTTCTTGGTTTCCCAGGGTATCATTCACGTATTTACCCATTTCTTCAAACCTTTTGTTATATTTCTCATCCATTTCTATAAGGGCATTTTTTACATGTAGTTTAAGGGACTCTATTGCTTTCATAAAGTCAATTTTTCCACTACTTCTGTTTTAGGGTGTTCAAGTCCTTCTGATGTAAGATCATTGGGTTCTGGTGTTTTCATGTTTTTTTCAGATTGTTGGGTGAATTCTTGCCTTGGTGCCTGCCCATCTCCTCCTATCAATGCTATCTAATGGGTCTTTTAAAGCAGGATCAGGTTCCCTGCTGGGCCAGTGGTCTCGCTTACAAAATGCCCTTGCTCCGTGTCCTGTCTCCCACCAGGGGCAAAGATCCTTCTCACCACTCAGAAGGGTCTTCAGGAACAGGGCCAGGCTCCCCGTTTGCCAGGGATCTCACCAACAAAAGGCCTACTACTCTGTGGGCCAGCCACCAAAACAGAGAATCTCCCACTGCCCTTTGTCCTGAGCTCCTGACCCAGAGCCCAAATAGGCTAAACTGGGTGATCCCATGGCCCAGCATAAGGGAGGGAGAGTGATGGCATCCCCGGGGCGCAAGCTGGGCCAGGGGGAGAGAGGTCGCAGCAGAGGAAGAGCAGCCCCAGCAGAGGGTACCATCCCTCACACACTAACCAAGGGGTCAAGGGGGTCTGGGAATTCCCCTGCTACATTTCCTGTGACCCGCCGTGGGCCAAGAACACTCTCCCCACCCAGGAGTGTCTTCAGGGCAAGCCAGTGGATCTCACCAATACAAGGCCTCCCAATCTGCAGGTTAGGTCCCAAGAAACCTACTTGATTTAATAGTAGTGGGGCGATCTGCTCTCAGTGTGGGCTTCACTGTTTCATGCTTAGACTATCCCACCTCTGCCGGTCTCTGCCACATCTGCGCGCCTGTCACTGCCACTTCTGCCCGCGGGTCTCCGCCCGCAGCGTGCGTCTGCCCACTGGTCTCCCCCGGCACGTGCGTCTGCCCTGAAAATATCTTGATATAGAATACATGAACTGGCTTTGTGGGAGCTTAGCCTGTTTGCACGCTCACCTTTCTGGACGTAGATAGAAGGACCTTGGTCTTCCCGCAGGGCAGGGAATTTGGACTGCTCTTCAGTATCGAGAGGGAGGGGGAATGGAGTGGGGGGAGGAGAAGAGGAGTGGGGATAGGGGGAGGGAAGTGGGGGGAGGGCAATATTTGGGAGGAGGGGAGGGAAATGGGGAGCAGGTGGAAATTTTAATTAAAAAAGAATAAAAATAAAAAAAAAGAATGCAATACTAGGCTTAGAGAGAAAACTGCTGCCAGAAAAATTCTCAGTAATCCATAAAAACAGTCCCAGATAAAAATTCTAGTACTAGTGGAGAGGGTTTTGAACTGGCCTGCATCTGTAATCACATTCTTGACCACTCTAATATCATCATAGAAGTTTTATTCAACCACTGATGGAAAAAGATGCTAAGATCCATAGCTAAACAGTGAGCGAAGCAACTGAGGTCCAGTTGAAGAGAGGCAGGAGAGAGTATACAGGCAACGAAGTCAAGACCACAGTGGGGTAATGCACAGAGACAGCTTACCTGAGCTAGTGGGAGCTCACTGACTCAGGGATGACATCTGAGAATACCACATTGAACAAAACTAGGTTGTCTGAATGTGACTGACATGTATATGGCTTGGGCAGACTGTGGGTCCACTGCAGTAAGACTGGTATGTAATCCTATTTCTTGAATTCGTTTTTTCAACCCCATTTACTCTGGAGGGATGGCTATCATGCTCACACTAGATAAGGGGAGAGGGACTTGATCCTGCATCAAAGTGATGTATCAGACTTTGCTGACTTTCCATGAGAAGACTTTCCATCTCTGAGCAGTGAATGGGAGTTTGGGAGGGTATAAGTTGGGGGGAGTGTACGAAACAGAGGAAGTAAGAACTGGGACTAGTATATAAAATAGATTGTTTTAAAGTAATAAATAAATTAAAAATTTGTTTTTCCCTTACATGAGATCTCGGTCTGGCATATGCAGTGTTCTTTTTGTGTAGTGCATGTACACCAAATGAAAAATTTGGGTACAAATTTTAGTGATCTTGATACTTAGTGTAAAGCATTTTCTTATAATCTTTTTTCACAGTTATGTGCTCAAGAGTTAAGGTTACATTTCTCTGCATCCCGTTCTGCCCTATCCATAATTTTATGTTTTATATTGAGTATGCTTCAAAATAGAAATGCTTCTCTGCCTTTTAGTTGTCAATTCAAGGCTCACTAGAGTGTACTGATATGTTCCAATCAAATGACAATAGAGAACAAGTCTGAATTCATGTAATGAATGACCCTTGCCAAAACAAGCAAGTCACATTATTGTATATTCTTTCATATGCCTTGTTATTTAGATAGGAAAAGAAATAAAGTCAGGAGGTGAGGGCAGCCAGGAAGGAATTTTGTTTGTTTCACTGATCTTCCAGCAGCAAGCTAGTCCTCTTATCTGTGAGTTCCCTGAACAGAAGGTGGTCCTGATTCTGAAGAGTAGATCCATCAGCAAGTTGAGTGTGTTCCTGAATGGTTGGCCGATGCTATTAATGGAGCACAGACACCCCCAAATGCCCTAAACTTCGTGGTCATTCTGCAGGAGCTTCTCTCCCCAGTTACTGCCTCTCTTATCCGATTCCATCCCAGCTTGCTCCCAGGAACACATTCCCTTCTGTGAGGCCATAAGATACCCCTGCTCAGACTGTTTGAGGGCTGAGGCTCTGGGATGGTGTGGTGAGTGCAACAGGGCAGGATTTTCTTTGTTTCACTCAGTTTGGAAACAGCAAGCTAGTCCATTTTTCTGAGATGTCCCTGGCCAGCAAGTGGCTCTGATTCTGTACCAGAAGATCCATCAGAAGGCAATGGAAGGAAGAAATGAGAAGACAATTTCCTCCACCAACCTGAAAAGCATGATTACACCAGAATCCAATAAACGTACAACAGGAAGACGGGAACACACTTATGCAGAAGAAATAGAAAAAATAGACATTATGAAAATGATAGAGTCCCTTAAACAGGATGTGAAAAACTCCGTTAAAGAAATGGATGAGAAGAATAACAAAAAGTTTGAAGAAATGATTCCAAAAAGATACCCTAGGAAACCAAGAAAAAACAATCAAACAGATAATGGAAACAGGTCAAGACTTGAAAACTAAAATGAAGGTAATGAAGAAAACAAGAAACAAGGGCCATCTGGATATGGAAAATCTAGGTAAACAAACAGAGATTACAGAGAAAAGCAAGCATAACCAACAGAATACAAAAGATAGAAGAAACTATCTCAGATGCTGAAGACAATATAGAGAAAATAAACACACTGTTCAACGAAAACAGCATATCTAAAAATATCTCATCACAAATCATCCAGGAAATCAGGGACACAATAAAGAGACCCAACATAAAAATAATAGGGGTATAAGAAGAAGATAAATTGCAGCTCAAAGGCCCAAAAATATATTCAATGAACTTCAAAAAAGGATATTCTTATAATAGTTCTTGAAGCATACAGAATACCGAATAGAATGAATCAAAAAAAAAAAAACCCTCACATTATAATAATCAAACACAATACATAGAATATAAAGAAAGAATATTAAGAGCTACAAAGGTAACTCTCAAGTAAATTATAAATATAAACCTTTTAGAATTCATCTGACATGTCTATAGAAACAATGAAAGCCAGGAGATTTTGGATAGATTGCTACAGAAAGTAAGAGACCATAGATTCAAGGCCAGACTACTATACCCAGCCAAGGTTTAGTTCACCATCAATGTAAAGTCAAACATTCCAGGACAAAAACAAATTTAAATAATATGTAGCCATAAAGACGGCATAACTAAAAGAAATGGAGGGAATATCACAACCGAAGAAATCCAACAACGCCCAAATAACTCAGACATCTAGCAAATCTTTACAAATACAACACAAAAAGGGGTAACAAAATACTCTAACACCAAAATGAAAAAAAAATAACCAGAGTTAACAATCACTGGTCATTAATATCACTTATATCAATGTATTCAATTCACCTATAAAAAAGACAGAGGCAAAGAGATTGGATGCAAAGACAGGAACCAACAATCTGCTGTTTACAAGAAGCACACCTTAACCACAAAGACAGACATCTACTCAGAGGAAAGGGTTGGGAAAGGTTTTTCATTCTAATGAACCTAAGAAACAAACAGGTGTGGCTATACTAATATCTAACAAAACTGACGAAAAACTAAAGTCAATCAGATGAGATGGTGATGGAGACTTTTTACTCGTAACAGGAACAATTCATCAGGATGAAGTCACAATCCTGAATGTCTATGTCCCTAATAAAAAAGCACCCACTTCTTTAGAAGAAAAATTACTAGATCTAAAGGCAGACATCAAAACCCAGAACTAATAGAAGGGATTTCAACACTCCTGTCTTACCAGTGGACAGATCAATCAGACAGAAAACAAATCGCGAAAAAATAGAATTAAAGGAGGTAATGAAAAAAAATGGCCTTAACAGACATTTATAGAACATTCAACCTAAAGGGGAAAGAATATACCTAATTCTGAACATCTCATGTTATCTTCTTTAGAACTGACCACATACTATGTAACAAAGCAAACTTCCTTAGATATAAAAAAAATTAGTATCCTCCTTTGTCTTATCAGATCACCATGGATTAAAGTAAGAATTTAAACATAGTTCTACCCCAAGAAAGCCTAAAACTTATGGAAGCTGAACAGTCAACTATTGACCACAACAGGGTCAGGGAAGAAATAAAGAAAGAAATTAAAGTCTTCCTTAAATTCAATGAAAATTAAGACACACCATAAACAATCCTGTGGGAAGCAATGAAAGCAGTGCTAAGAAGAATGTTCATAGCTTTCAGTGCACACATTAAAAAATGGAGAAAGCTCACATTAGAGCCTTAACAACACAGCTGAAAACTCTAGAAAAAAAGAAGCACACTCACCCAGGAGTAGTAGAAGACCAGAAATAATCAACCAGAAGGCTGAAATCAATAAAATAGGAACACAGTGAACAATTCAAGGAATCAATGAAACAATGAGCAGGTTCTTTTAGAAAGTCAACAAGATTGACAAACAATTTTTCAAACTAAACAAAAGGTACAGATATAATACACAAATTAACAAGATCAGGAATGAAAAGGGAGACTTAACATCAGACACTGAGGAAATGTAGAGAATCATTAGGTCATTTTACAAAAGCTTGTATGCCATAAAGTTGGAAAAATAAAAGAAATTGACATATTTTTCGATAAGTACCATTTACCAAAGTTAAATCAAGAACAGGTGAACAATTTAAATAGACCTATAAGTCATGAGGAAATAGAAGCGGTCATAAAAAAAGCTCCCAGCTAATAAAGCTCAGGAGCAGATGATTTCAATGCTGAATTTTATCAGAACTTCTGGGAAAAGCTGATACCTATACTCCTTAATGTGTTGCACATAATAGAATCAGAGAGTCATTCCCAAACTCTTTTTTTTTGAATTGACAGTCACTCTGATTCCAAAACCACACAATGACCAAAACAGGAAAGAGAATTACAGACCAATATCACTCATTAACATTGATGCAAAAATTCTCAATAAAATTTTGTCATACAGAATCCAAGAACACATTTAAAAAATTATGCTTTACAATCAAGTAGGCTTGTTTCCTTTTTTTGCCTGCTCATGGGCTACCAGGCGTCCCTGTTTATGTGCTGAGGAGTTACTTCTTGATGGGTTAGGGTGTGCAATTTAGGTGCTGACACTCCTGGAAGAGAGCACAAATCACCCTCCCCCAGCTTCTGCTGGAGGGCCCCTTTTCTTACACATGACCCAGCCCTCATCTCCCCCGCAGAAGCCTGCCTTGCTGTCTCTTAAGTTCTCTCCTCAAGAACAGTTTTCCCGTTCCTACACTAAGGTTACCCACCCAGAGCAGTGAGTGCCTGTCTACCAGGCAGGCCAGAATGTTCCAAACAAGGGACCATAGGAACATTCAGCTTGGGGCTGCAGGGTCTCCTGTGCTCTATTGAGCACCGCCCTCTCTGTCACATTCTCCCTATTGTCCCTGGCTCATTGGGCTACCAGGCATCCCTGTATAGGTGCTGAGGAATTCCATCTGGACGAGTGAGTATGTGCTATCCAGGGGCTGACTGTCCTGGAATAGAGCACAAACCCCTTCCCCCAGCTCATGCTGCAGGACTTTCTTTCCTACCCACGATCAGCCCCAAGCCTGCCTTGTCTGCAAGGTCCTTTGCTGAGGAGCAGTTTCATGCTCCTACACTAAGGCTACCCACTCAGAGTGGTGAGTGCCTGTATGCCAGACAGGCCTCAAGGACCCCCGAAGGGAGCAAATGAACCTTCAGCTTTGGCTGCAGGGTCTCCTGTGTTCTACTCGATACCACACTACACCACACATTCGCCATTTTGTCCACGGGTCATTGGACTATCAGGCGTCCGTGTTTTGGTGCTGAGGAATCCATCTGGAAAGGAAAGGCTCCTACTCCTACACTGAGGTGATACACCCAGGGAGTCAGTCACAGCAAAGACTGGACCAAGACACCATGCCTCTCCAGGCTCCATCTGAAGGAAGAGATGGGCAGGCACCAATGCAAGAATTCCTCAAAACATCCTGAAAGGCAACATGACATTGCCAGAATCCAGGAATCCTGAAATAAGAAGAATTGTATACCCTACTCCAAAAGAATTAGAAGAATTCGACTCAAAATTGAATTATAAGAAAATAATAGAGGACCTGAAACAGGAGGTGAAAAACTGCCATAAAAAATTAGAGATTACAAACAAAAATGTAGAGGAAATGAATAAATTTCTCAAAATACCCAAGAAAACCAAGAGAAACAAGAAAAAGCAATCAAAGAGGTAAGAGAAAAGGTTTAAGACTTGAAGAATGAAATGGAAGTATAGAAGAAAAAAAAAACAAGGTAAGGATGGAGATGGAAAGTCTGGGTAAATAAACAGGAACTACAGAGACAAGTACTACCAACAGATTACAAGAGATTAAAGAAAGAATCTCAGACACTAAAGACACCATAGAGGAAATAAACACACTGATCAAGCAAAACCAACAAATTCTCATCACAAAACATTCAGGAAATCTGGGACACAATAAAAAGACCAAACCTATGAGTAATAAGGATAGAAGAAGGAGAAGAGTACAGCTCAATGTTCGACAAAATATATTTAATAAAAATAAAAAGAAAACTTTCCCTTCCTTAAGAAAGATATTCTTTTGAAGGTGCAAGAAGCATACAGAACACCAAATAGACTGGATAAAAAAAGTCTCCTCATCATATAATAATCAAAACACAAAACATACAGAATAAGGAGTGAATATTAAGAGCTGCAAATCAAAAAGGTCAAATTACATATAAAGGTAAACATATCAGAATTACACCTGACTTCTCTATAGAAACCATGAAAGCCAGAAGGTCCTGGATAGATGTACGGCAGAAACTAAGAGACCATGGATGCAAGCCCAGACTACTATACCCATCCAAGCTTTCATAGAATATAAAGGGAGAAAACAAAATTTTCCAGGATAAAAAAAAAATTAAACAATACATAGACACAAATCCAGCCTTAAAGAAAGTAATTGAAGGAAAATCACAACCCAAGGAGTCCAACAATGCCCACAATAACTCAGATATCTAATGACCCTTCACCAGCACAACTCAAAGAAGGGGAAAGAAAGAAAGAAAGAAAGAAAGAAAGAAAGAAAGAAAGAAAGAAAGAAAGAAAGAAAAAATGGCCAGAGTTAACAACCACTGGTCATTAATATCACTTAATATTAATGGCCTCAACTCACCTATAAAAGAGACACAGGCTAAGACATTGGATATGAAAACAGAGTCCAACATTCCTATGCTTACAAGAAACACACCTCAACCACAAAGACAGACATCTAGTCAGGGTAAAGCGCTGGGAAAATGTTTATCAAGAGAATGGACATAGGAAACAAGCAGGTGTGGCTATACTAATTCCTAACAAAGTTGACTTCAAACTAAAATCAATCAGAAGAGATAGAGAGGGTCATTTTTTACTCATAACAGGAACAATTTATCAGGACAAAGTCTCAATCCTGAATATCTATGCCCCTAATATAAAAGCACCCACTCATGTAAAAGAAACATAACTGAATCTCAAGGCAGTCATTAAAACATAGACACTAATGTAGGAGATTTTAACACTCCTCTCTCACCAATGGACAGGTCAATCAGACAGAAACCTAACAGGGAAATAAGAGGATTAAAGTAGGTAATGAAGCAAATGGATTTAATGGACATCTATAGAACATTGCATCCAAATAGGAAAGAATATACCTACTTCTCTGCAGCTCGTGGAACCGAAAATTGACCACATACTCAGTAATAAAGCAAACATCCACAGTTACAAAAAAATATTAGCAACCACCTGTATCTTATAGATCACCTTGGATTAAAGTTAGAATTCAACAACAATGCTACCTCCAGAAAGACTACGAACTCATGGAAACTGGACAGTCAACTACTGAACAACTCCTGGATCAAGGAACAAATAAAAAAATTAAAGTCCTTCTTGAATTCAATGAAAATGAAAACTCAACATACTCAAACCTATGGGACAGTATGAAAGCAGTGCTAAGAGGAAAGTTCATAGCACTAATTGCCCACTTAAAGAAAATGGAGAAAGCACACATTGGAGACTTAATAGGAGGAGTAGACGTCTGGAAATAATCAAACTGGGGGCTGAAATTAACAAAACAGAAAAACATAACACAATGAAAAGAATCAATGAAACAAAATCTTGTACTTGGAGAAAGTCAACAAGATTGAAAAACCCCTATCCAAACTAATCAAATGGCAGAGAGAGAATACAAAAATTAACAACATCAGAAATGAAAAGGGAGACATAACCACAGACACAGAGGAAATAAAGAGAATCATTAGATCTTACTAGAAAAGCCTATTTGCCACAAATTTGGAAAAGGTAAAAGAAATGGACAATTTTTAGATAAGTTCCATATACCAGAGTTAAAATATTACCAGGTGAACAATCTAAATAGACCTGTTAGTCGTGAAAAATTAGAAGATGATATAAAAATCCTCCCAACCAAAAAAGCCCAGGTCCAGATGGCTTCAAGTCAGAATTCTACCAGAACTTCAAAGAAGACCTATTACCTATACTCCTTAATGTAATGTATTTCACAATATAGAAACAGAGAAATCATTGCCAAACTCCTTTTATGAAGCTGCAGTTACTCTGATACCAAAACCACACAAACACCCAACCAAGAAAGAGAACTACAGGCCAATCTCACTCATGAACATCGATGCGAAAATCCTCAATAAAATACTGGCAAACCAAATCCAAGGACACATTAGAAAAATTATCCATTATGATCAAGTAGGCTTCATCCACAGATGAAGGGTTCATTCCACATATGAAAATCTATCAATGTAATCCATCATGTAAAGAAACTTTAAGAAAAAAACCACATGATCATTTCACTGGATGATGAAAAAGCATTTGACAAAATTCAACATCCCTTTATGATAAAGGTCTTAGAGAGATTAGAGATACAAGGGTCGTAACTAACTATAATAAAAGCTATTCATAGCAAGCCGACAGCTAACATCTAATTAAATGGAGAGAAACTCAATGTCATCCCAGTAAAATCAGGAACAAAACAAGGTTGCCCACTCTCTCCATACCTCTTACATATAGTGCTTGAAGTTCTAGAAATAGCAATAAGAAACCATAAGGGGATCAAAGGGATTCAAATTGGAAAGGAAGAAGTTAAACTTGCATTATTTGCAGATGATATGATAGTGTGCATAAGCGACCCCCAAAACACCTCCAAAAAACTCTTACAGCTGATAAACACCTTAAGTAGAATGGCAGTATACAAGATCAAATACAATAAATCAGTTGCCCTCCTATACACGAATGATAAGGAAGCAGAGAGGAAAATCAGAGAAGCATCACCTTTGACGATAGCCACAGGTAGCATAAAATACCTTGGGGTAAATCTAACCAAGGAAGTGAAGGATCTATTTGACAAGAACTTTAAGTCTTTGAAGAAAGAAATTGAGGAGGATACCAGAAAATGGAAGGATCTCCCTTGCTCTTGGATTGGGAGGATCAACATAGTGAAAATGGCAATTCTACCAAGGGCAATTCCTAGATTTAATGCAATCCCCATCAAAATCCCATCAAAATTCTTCACAAACATTGAGAGGACATTATTCAACTTTGTATGGAAAAACAAAAGACCCAGGATAGCCAAAACAATTGTATTCAATAAAGGAACTTCTGGAGGCATTACTGTCCCTGACTTCAAACTCTATTACAGAGCTTCAGTATTGAAAACAGCTTGGTATTGGCATCAAAACAGAGAAGTCGACCAATGGAATCAAGTAGAAGACACTGATATTAACCCACAAACCTATGAACACTGATCTTTGATGAAGTAGCTAAAAGTATTCAATGGAATAAAGAAAGCACCTTCAACAAATGGTGTTGTCAGAACTGGTTGTGAACTTGTAGAAGAATGAAAATAGATCCATATCTATCACCATGCACAAAACTCAAGTCCAAATGGATTAAAGACCTCAATATCAGTCCAAACACACTGAACCTGATAGAAGAAAATGTGGGAAGTACTCTACAACACATGGGCACAGGAGAACACTTCCTACATATAACCCCAGCAGCACAAACACTAAGGACATCATTGAATAAGTGGGACCTCCTGACACTGAGAAGCTTCTGTAAAGCAAAGGACACTGTCACTAAGACAGAAAGGCAACCCACTGATTGGGAGAAGATATTCACCAATCCGCAACTGACAAAGGTCTGATCTCCAAAATATATATAGAACTCAAGAAATTAGACCGTAAAAGGTTATTCAATCCAATTATAAAATGGGGCACTGAGCTGAACGAAGACTTTTCAATAGAAGAATTTCAAATGGCCAAAAGACACTTAAGATCATGCCCAAGTTCCTTAGCAATCAGGGAAATGCAAATCAAGACAACCTTAAGATAGCATCTTACACCTGTCAGAATGGCTAAAATAAAAAACACCAATGATAGCCTCTGCTGGAGAGGTTGTGCAGAAAGGGGCACACTCATCCATTGCTGGTGGGAATGCAAACTTGTGCAACCACTTTGGAAAGCAGTGTGGCGGTTTCTCAGGAAAGTCGGGTTCAACCTACCTCTCGACCCAGCAATACCACTTTTGGGAATATACCTAAGAGATGCCCTAACATACAACAAAAGTATATGCTCAACTATGTTCATAGCAGCATTGTTTGTAATAGCCAGAACCTGGAAACAACCTAGATGCCCTTCAATGGAAGAATGGATTAAGAAGTATGGAATATATACATATTAGAGTACTACTCAGCAGTAAAAAACAATGACTTCTTGAATTTGCATACAAATGGACGGAAATTGAACACTATCCTGAGTGAGTTAAGCCAGACTCAAAAAGAGGAACATGGGATGTACTCACTCATATTTGGTTTCTAGCCATAAATAAAGGACATTGAGACTATAATTTGTGATTCCAGAGAAGCTAAATAAGAAGGTGAACCCAAAGAAAAACATATAAGAATCCTCCTGAATATTAACCTTCATCAGGCAATGAAAGAAGACAGAGACAGAGACCAACATTGGAGAACTGGACTGAAGTCTCAAGATCCAAAGGAGGAGCAGAAGGAGAGAGAGCACGGGCAAGGAACTCAGGACTGCTAGGGCAATGGGAATGTTCTATCGGAAACACACCAAGGCCAGCTGGCAGGGGTCTGAAAAAGCATGGGTCAAAACTGGACTCGCTGAACATAGCGGACAATGAGGACTACTGAGAACTGAAGAACAATGGCAATGGGTTTTTAATCCTTTGCACATAATGGCTTTGTGGGAGCCTAGGTACTTTGGATGCTCACCTTAATAGACCTGGATGGAGGTGGGTGGTCCTTGGACCTCCCACAGGGCAGGGAAACCTGATTGTTCTTTGGGCTGAGGAGGGAGGAAGACTTGATTGGAAGAGTGGGTGGAATTGGGAGGTGATGGCGGGGAAGAGGCAGAAATCTTTAATAATTAAATTAGTTAATTAATTAACTAAATAATTAAAAAAAGATCTTTAATTAAAAAAAAAGACCAAACCTAAGAATAATAGGGATATAAGGAAAAGAGTCACAGCTCAAAGGCCCAGAACATATTTTTAACAAAATTATGGAAGAAAATTTTCCCAACATAAAGAAAGATATTCCTTTGAATATTTGAATATTTGAATATTCAAGAAGCATACAGAACACCAAACAGTCTGGATCAAAAAAAAAATCCCCTCACCATATAAAAATCAAATCACAAAACATACAGATTAAAGAAATAATAGTAAGAGCTGCAAAGGAAAAAGGGCAAGTAACTTATAAAGGTAAACCAATCAGACTTACACCTGACTTCTCTATGGAAACCATGAAAGCAAGAAAGTCCTGGATAGAGGTACTAAGAGACCATGAATGCAAGCCCAAGCTACAATACCCAGACAGGCTATCGTTCACTATCAATGGAAAAAACATAAGAACAAATTCAAAGAATACGTAGCCACAAATCCAGCCTTACAGCGTGTAATAGAAGGAAAATCACAACCCAAGGAATCCAACATTGCCAACACTGTCTACAAGGACTCAGGCATCTAGCAAGCCTTCACCAGCCCACTCAAAGAAGGGAGACATACAAACTCTACTAACAAAAACAGTAAGTATAACTGGAGTAAACAGCTACTGGTAATTAATATCACTTACTATTAATGGACTCAATTCACATATAAAAAGGCACAGGTTGAGAGATTGGATACGAAAACAGGATCCAACATTCTGCTGTTTTACAAGAAACACATCTCAACCACAAAGACAGGCATCTACTCAGATTAAAGGGTTGGGAAAAAGTTTTTCAAGCGAACGGGCCTAAGAATCAAGCAAGAGTGGCCATACTAATTTCTAACAAAACTGACTTCAAACTAAAATCAATCAGAAGAGGTTGAGACATTTTATACTCATAACAGGAAAGTTCATCAGGATGAAGTCTCAATCCTGAATATCTATGCCCATAATATAAAAGCACCCACTTATGTAAAAGAATTATTACTAAAACTCAAGGAAGACATCAAACCACACACACACTAGTTGTAGGAGACTTAAACACACCTCTCTCATCAATGGACAGGTCAATCAGACAGAAACCTAATAGAGAATAAGAGAATTATTGGAGGTAATGAAGCAAATGGACTTAACAGACATCTTTAAATCACTCCACTCACATAGGAAAGACTACATCTTCTTCTCATGGAACCTTCTTGAAATTAAACAAATACTTGGTAACTAAGATAACCTTCACAGATACAAATAAATATCAGTGTCCACCCGTGTCTTATCAGATCAGCATGGATTAAAATTAGAAGGCAACAACAATGTTACCCCCAGAAAGCCGACAAACTCATGGAAACTGAATAGTCAACTACTGAACCACACCTGGGTCAAGAAAGAAATTAAGAAAAACATAAAAATCTTCCGTGAATTTAATGAAAAACGAAGAGACAACATACTCAAACCTATGGAAAAGTATGAAAGCAGTGCTAAGAGGAAAGTTCATAGCGCTAAGTGCCCACATAAGAAAACAGAGAAACCATACAATGGGGACTTAACAGCACACCTGAAAGCCCTAGAAAAAAAAAGAAGCAGACGCACCCAGGAGGAGAAGAAGACTGGAAATAATCAAACTCAGGGCTGAAATCACCAAAATAGAAAGACAGAAAACAATCCAAAGAATCAATGAAGCAAAAAGTTGGTTCTTGGAGAAAATTAACAAGATTGACAAACCCTTATCCAAACTAACTAAACGACAGAGAGAGAACACTCAAATAAATAAGATCAAAAATGAAAAAGGTGACATAACCACAGACACAGAGGAATTTCAGAGAATCATTAGATCTTACTACAAAAGCCTATATGCCAAAAAACTGGAAATGCAAAAGAAATGGACATTTTTTTAGATAAGTACCATATACCAAAGCTAAACCAAGACCAGGTGAACAATCTCAATAGATCTGTTAGTCTCAAAAAATTAGAAGCTGTTATCAAAAATCACCCTTCCATAAAAAGCCCAGGACCAGATGGTTTCAATGTGGAATTCTACAAGAACTTCCAAGAAGACCTAATACCTATACTCCTGAAGGTATTTCACAATATAGAAACAGAAGAGTCACTGCCAAATTGCTTTTATGAAGCTACAGTCACCCTGATACCAAAACCTCACAAAGACTTAACCAAGAAAGAGAATTACAGGTCAATCTCACTCCTAAACAGTGATGCTAAAATTCTCAATAAAAAACTGGCAAACCAAATCCAAGAATGCAAGAAAAAAAATATCCATTATGATCAAGTAGGCTTCATTCCAGAGATACAGGGCTCGTTCAACATAGGGAAATCTATCAATGTAATCCATCATATAAATAAACAGCTTGGTTTTGACATAAAAACAGAGAAGTCAACCAACGGAATGGAAAGAAGACCCGGACTTTAACCCACAAACCTATGAACACCTGATTTTCGATAAAGGAGCTAAAAGTATACAATGGATAAAAAAGATCATCTTCAACAAATTATGCTGACAAAACTGGATGTCAATCTGTAGAAGAATGAAAATAGATCCATGTCTATCACCATGCACAAAACTTAAGTCCAAATGGATTAAAGACCTCAATAAGAGTCAGAACACACTGAACCTGATAGAAGAGAAAGTGGGAAGTACTCTACAACAGATGGGCACAGGAGACCACTTCCTACGTATAACCCCAACAGCACAGTTATTAAGGGCCTCTTTGAAAATATGGGACCTCCTGAGACTGAGAAGCTTCTGTAAAGCAGAGAACACTGTCAATAAAACAGAAAGGCAACCCACATACTGGGAGAAGATCTTCACCAACCCCACAATTGACAAAGGTTTGATCTTCAATATATATAAAGAACTCAATAAATTAGACCATAAAAGGCTAATCAACCCAATTATAAAATGGGGCAATGAACTGAACAGAGAATTCTCAACAGAAGAAGTTAATATGGCCAAAAGACACTTAAGGTCATGCTCAACTTCCTTAGAGATAAGGAGAATCCAAATCAAGACAACTTTATGATGTCATCTAACACCTGTCAGAATGGCTAAAATCAAAAACACCAATGATAGCCTTTGCTGGAAAAGTCATAGAAAAAGGGGTATACTCATCCATTGCTGTTGGAAATGCAAACTTGTGCAACCACTTTGGAATGCAGTGTGGTACTTTCTCAGGAAATTCAGGATCAACATACTCCTGACCCAGCAATATCACTCTTGGGAATATACCCAAGAGATGCCCTATCATACAACAAAAGTATATGCTCAACTATTTTCATAGCAGCATTGTGTGTAATAGCCAGAACCTGGAAACAATAGAAATGCCTTTCAATGGAAGAATGGATGAAGAAAGTATGGAATATATCCATATTAGAATACTACTCAGCAGTAAAAACAATGACTTCTTGAATTTTGCATGCAAATAGACAGAAATAGAAATACTATCCTGAGTGAGGTTATCCAGACACCCCCAAAAAAAGAGGAACATGGGATGTACTCACTCATATTTGGTTTCTAGCCATAAATAAAGGACATTGACTCTATAATTCATGACCCTAGAAAAGCTAAATAAGATGGTGAACACAAAGGAAAACATATAGACATCCTTCTGGATTTTAACCTTCATCAGGCGATGAAAGGTGACAGAGACAGAGTCCCACATTGGAGCACCAGACTACAACCCCAAACCAGGAGCAGAAGGAGAGAGAGCATGAACAAGGAACTCAGGACTACGAGGGGTGCACCCACATACTGAGACAAAGGGGATGTTCTTTTGGAAACTCACCATGGCCAGGTGGACTGGGTCTCAAAAAACATGGGATAGTACAGGACTCAATAAACATAGCGGACAATGAGGACTGCTGAGAAGTCAAGAACAATGGCACTGGGTGTTGATCCTACTGCACATACTGGCTTTGTGGGAGCCTAGGCTGTTTGGATGTTCACCTTAATAGACCTGGAAGAAGGTGGGATGTCCTTGGACTTCCCACAGGGCAGGAAACCCCGATTGCTCTTAGGACTGATGAGAGAGGGAGACTTGATTGGGGGAGAGGGAGAGTTATGGGAGTCAGTGCCGGGGAAGAGACAGAAATCTTTAATAAAGAAATAAATTAATAAAAAAAACTGAAAAAAAGCCAACCGTGATATTGAATTGATGGTGAGTAATTTTGATAACATCAATGCATTGGAAAAACACCTGTAACATAAAAGAAAGCCTATCCGGTATTCATTTAAAGATTTACCTTTCATGGACATCCATTTCTGCTCTGAAAAGTTGTTAGGAAACATATGGCAGAAGTGGTCACTAGCCTTGTCACATATATCCTGTCCCTAGATACACCCCTACTTGGGACTGAATCTTACATGTGTGTGACTAAGTTGAACTTGGCAGTTTGTTTCAATTAATTCCAATAAAGCTGATAGTTCCACCCACTAACTAATTACACTTACATCAAATAACAAAATGTATTTGAATCACTTAATTCCCAGGGAGCACATGTACAGAAGAAGCACATGTACTTCCATTGTATCCATGGAAGTCATAGGTACCAGCAACCAGATCTGCCCAGGTCTCTGTCTAGAGAAGGGGAGCAACAGGTATTCAAATCATGTAATGGGTGGGAAGGAAGTGAAGTTGCACAACTCCTGAGAGATGCTGGAAGTATGTAGGTTCAAGATGGCTCATTCCAAGATTGCCTAGATAAAGGTAGAAGTAGTGCCAGGATGCTTATTCTTAATTAGACATGCCAAAGGCAAAAATTAAAATATGCTCTAATTGATATTGAAAGTGTAATGTGTTGCTGACTAGAGGGCAAGCCTCAAGGTCCCCGCCAGGGAACGCAGGCTCCTGCTGCTGGGGCTGCAGTGTCCGCTGTGCTCTCCTGGACCGCCTCTGCCTGCCCCCCATTTCCCTTGGCCCCTGGCTCATCGGGGCTACCAGGAGTCCCTCTGTAGGTGCTGAGAAGTCCCATCTGGAAGGGTGAGTGTGTGCTATCCTGGGGTGGACTGTCCCAGTAGAGAGCACAAACGCCCCTCCCCCAGCACCTGCTGCAGGGCTTTCTTTCCTACACACGCGCCCCCACCCCCACCCCCAAGCCTGCCTTGTCTGCAAGGTCCTTTGCTGTAGAACAGTTTCCTGCCCTTTCACTAAGGCTACCAACCCAGAGCAGTGAGTGCCTGACTTGAGGGCAGGCCTCAAGGTCCCCGCCAGGGAACACGGGCCCTGGCCGCTGGGGCTTCAGTGTCTGCTGTGCTCTCCTGGACCGGCTCTGCCTGCCCCCCATTTCCCTTGGCCCCTGGCTCATCGGGGCTACCAGGAGTCCCTCTGTAGGTGATGAGAAGTCCCATCTGGACTGGTGAGTGTGTGCTATCCTGGGGCGGACTGTCCCTGTAGAGAGCACAAACGCCCCTCCCCCAGCTCCTGCCACAGGGCTTTCTTCCCTACACTCGCGCCCCCACCGCCACCCCCAAGCCTGCCTTGTCTGCAAGATCCTTTGCTGTGGACAGTTTCCTGCCCAACCCAGAGCAGTGAGAGCCTGACTAGAGGGCAGGCTTCAAGGTCCCCGCCAGGGAATGCAGGCTCCTGCTGCTGGGGCTGCAGTGTCTGCTGTGCTCTCCTGGACCGGCTCTGCCTGCACACCATTTCCCTTGGCCCCTGGCTCATCTGGGCTACCAGGAGTCCCTCTGTACGTGCTGAGAAGTCCCATCTGGAAGGGTGAGTGTGTGCTATCCTGGGGTGGACTGTCCCAGTAGAGAGCACAAACCCCCCTACACTAAGGCTACCCAACCAGAGCAGTGAGTGCTGCCAACGGGCAGGCCTCAGTAACCCCCCGAAAGGGAGCGCAGGCACCTCCAGCTTGTACTGCAGTATCACCTGTGTTCTACTCGACCCCGCCCTACACCTTGCATTCGGCCTTCTTTCCGTGGTTCATTGGAATACCAGGCATCCCTGTTTTGGTGTTGAGGAGTTCATCTGCAAGGGAACGGTTCCTGCCCCTACACTGAGGAGATACACCCAGAGAGTTAGTCACAGCAGAGACTGATCCAAGACACCAGGCCTCTCCTGGCTCCATTTGAAGGAAAAGATGGGCAGGCGCCAATGCAAGAATTCCCCCAACAACTTGAAAAGCAACGTGACATCACCAGAATCCAGGAATCCTGAAATGAGAAGTGTACACCCTAATTCAGAAGAATTAGAAGAATTCGACTCAAAAGTGAATTATATGAAAATAATAGAGGACCTTAAACAAGAGGTGAAAAACTGCCATAATCAATTAGAGATTACAAACAAAAAGGTAGAGGAAATGAATAAATATCTCAAAGATACCCAAGAAAACCAAGAGAAACAAGAAAAGCTAATCAAACAGGTAAGGGAAACAGTTCAAGACTTGAAGAATGAAGTGGAAGTAATAAAGAAAACGCAAACCGAGGGAAGGATGGAGATGGAAAATTTGGATAAACGAACAGGAACTACAGAGACAAGTACCACCAACAGATTACAAGAGATAGAAGAAAGAATCTCAGACACTGAAGATACCATAGAGAAAATAAACTCTCTGATCAAAGAAAACAGCATAACCAACAAATTCTCATCACAAAACATTCAGGAAATCTGGGACACAATAAAAAGACCAAACCTAAGAATAATAGGGATAGAAGAAGGAGAAGAAGTACAGCTCAATGGTCCAGAAAATATATTTAATAAAATTATAGAAGAAAACTTTCCCAACCTTAAGAAAGATATTCCTTTGAAGGTCCAAGAAGCATACAGAACACCGAATCGACTGGATCAAAAAAAAACATCTCCTCGTCATATAATAATCAAAACACAAAACATACAGAATAAAGAAAGAATATTAAGAGCTGCAAAGGAAAAAGGTCAAGTTACATATAAAGGTAAACCTATCAGACTTACACCTGATTTCTCTATGGAAACCATGAAAGCCAGAAGGTCCTGGGTAGATGTTCTGCAGAAACTAAGAGACCATGGATGCAAGCCCAGACTACTGTACCCAGCCAAGCTTTCGTTCACTATAAATGGAGAAAAAAAATTTTCCAGGATAAAAACAAATTTAAACAATACGTAGCCACAAATCCAGCCTTACAGAAAATAATAGAAGGAAAATCACAAACCAAGGAGTCCAACAATGCCCACAATAACTCAGACATCTAATGACCCTTCACCAGTACAACTTGAAGAAGGGAAACACACAAACTCTACTAGCAAAAGAAAGAAAGAGAGAAAGGAAAAATGACCGGAGTTAACAACCACTGGTCATTAATATCACTTAATATCAATAGACTCAACTCACCTATAAATAGGCACAGGCTAAGAGATTGGATTTGAAAACAGGATCCAACATTCTGCTGCTTACAAGAAACACACCTCAACCACAAAGACAGACATCTACTCAGAGTAAAGGGCTGGGAAAAGGTTTATCAAGCAAACGGACCTAAGAAACAGGCAGGTGTGGCCATACTAATTTCTAAGAAAGTTGACTTCAAACTAAAATCAATAAAAGAGATGGAGAGGGACATTTTTTACTCATAACAGGAACAATTCACCAGGATGAAGTCTCAATCCTGAATATATATGCCCCTAATATAAAAGCACCCACTTATTTAAAAGAAACGTTACTAAATCTCAAGGCAGTCATCAAACCACACACACTAATAGTAGGAGATTTCAACACTCCTCTCTCACCAATGGACAGGTCAATCAGACAGAAACCTAACAGAGAAATAAGAGGATTAAGGGAGGTAATGAATCAATCGGACTTAAGAGATATCTATAGAATATTCCACTCAAATAAGAAAGAATATACCTTCTTCTCTGCAGCTCATGGAACCTACTCGAAAATAGACCACATACTTGGTAACAAAGCAAACTTACACAGTTACAAAAAAATATCGGTAACCACCTGTGTCTTATCAGATCAACATGGATTAAAGTTAGAATTCAACAACAATGCTATCCCCAGAAAGCCTACGAACTCATGGAAACTGGACAGTCAACTACTGAACCACACCTGGATCAAGAAAGAAATAAAGAAAGAAATTAAAGTCTTTCTTGAATTCAATGAAAACGAAGACTCAACATACTCAAACCTATGGGACACTATGAAAGCAGTGCTAAGAGGAAAGTTCATAGCATTAAGTGCCCACTTAAAGAAAACGGAGAAAGCACACATTGGAGACTTAATAGCCCACCTGAAAGCTTTAGAAAAAAAGAAGCAGACTCACCTAGGAGAAGTAGAAGACTCGAAATAATCAAATTGAGGGCTGAAATCAACAAAATAGAAACACAGAAAACTATCCAAAGAATCAATGAAACATAAAGCTGGTTTTTGGAGAAAATCAATAAGATTGATAAACCCCTATCTAAACTAATCAAACGGCGGAGAGAGAATACGCAAATTAATAAAATCAGAAACGAAAAGGGAGACATAACCACAGACACAGAGGAAATTCAGTGAATCATTAGATCTTACTACAAAAACCTGTATGCCACAAAATTGGAAAATGTAAAAGAAATGGACACTTTTTTAGATAAGTACCATATACCAAAGTTAAACCAGGACCAGGTGAACAATCTAAATAGACCTGTTAGTCGCGAAGAATTAGAAGTTGTTATAAAAAACCTCCCCACCAAAAAAAGCCCAGGTCCAGACGGCTTCCATGCAGAATTCTACCAGAACTTCCAAGAAGACCTAATACCTATACTCCTTAATGTATTTCACAATATTGAAACAGAGAAGTCATTGCCAAATTCTTTTTATGAAGCTGAAGTTACTCTGATACCAAAACCACACAAAGACACAACCAAGAAAGAGAACTACAGGCCAATCTCACTCATGAACATCGACGCAAAAATACTCAATAAAATACTGGCAAACCGAATCCAAGAACACATTAGAAAAATTATCCATTATGATCAAGTAGGCTTCATCCCAGAGATGCAGGGCTGGTTCAACATACGAAAATCTATCAATGTAATCCATCATATAAATAATCTGAAAGAAAAAAACCATATGATCATTTCATTAGATGCGGAAAAAGCATTTGACAAAATTCAACATCCCTTTATGATAAAGGTCTTAGAGAGATTAGGAATACAAGGGTCATTCCTAAGTATAATAAAAGCTATTTATAGCAAGCCGTCAGCTAACATCAAATTAAATGGAGAGAAACTCAAACCTATTCCACTAAAATCAGGAACACGACAAGGTTGTCCACTCTCTCCATACCTCTTTAATATAGTGCTTGAAATTCTAGCAATAGCAATAAGACAACATAAGGGGATCAAAGGGATTCAAATTGGAAAGGAAGAAGTTAAACTTTCATTATTTGCAGACGATATGATAGTGTACATAAGCGACCCCAAAAACTCCAGCAAAGAACTCCTTCAGCTGATAAACACCTTTAGTAGCGTTGCAGGATACAAGATCAATTCCAAAAAATCAGTTGCCCTCCTATACACAAAAGATAAGGAAGCAGAGATGGAAATCAGAGAAGCATCACCCTTCACGATAGCCACAAATAGCATAAAATATCTTGGGGTAACTCTAACCAAGGAAGTAAAGGATCTATTTAACAAGAACTTTAAGTCTATGAAGAAAGAAATTGAGGAGGATACCAGAAAATGGAAGGATCTCCCTTGCTCTTGGATAGGGAGGATCAACATAGTAAAAATGGCAATTCTACCAAGGGCAATTTATAGATTCAATGCAATCCCCATTAAAATCCCATCAAAATTCTTCACAGATCTTGAGAGAACAATAATCAACTTTATATGGAGAAACAAAAAACCCAGGATAGCCAAAACAATCTTATATAATAAAGGATCGTCTGGAGGCATTACCATCCCTGACCTCAAACTCTATTACAGAGCCTCAGTATTGAAAACAGCTTGGTATTGGCATAAAAACATAGAAGTCGATCAATGGAACCGAGTAGAAGACCCTATTTTAACCCACAAACATATGAACACCTAATTTTTGATAAAGGAGCTAAAAGTATTCAATGGAAAAAAGAGAGCATATTCAACAAATGGTGCTGGCAGAACTGGTTGTCAACGTGTAGAAGAATGAAATTAGATCCATATCTATCACCATGCACAAAACTCAAGTCCAAATGGATTAAAGACCTCAATATTAGTCTGAACACACTGAACCTGATAGAAGAAAAAGTGGGAAGTACTCTAACATATGGGTACAGGAGATCACTTCCTACGTTTATCCCCAGCAGCACAGACATTAAGGACAACATTGAATAAATGGGACCTCCTGAAACTGAGTAGCTTCTATAAAGCAAAGGACACTATCACTAAGACAAAAAGGCAACCCACTGACTGGGAGAAGATCTTCACCAACCCTTCAACAGACAAAGTTCTGATCTCCAAAATATATAGAACTCAAGAAACTAGACTTTAAAATGCTAATGAACCCAATAAAAAAATGGGGCACTGAACTGAACAGAGAATTCTCAACAGAAGAAATTCAAATGGCCAAAAGACACTTAAAGTCATGCTCAACCTCCTTAGCGATAAGGGAAATGCAAATTAAAACAACATTGAGATACCATCTTACACATTTCAGAATGGCTAAAATCAAAAACACCAATGATAGCCTTTGCTGGAGAGGTTGTGGAGAAAGGGGCACACTCATTCATTGCTGGTGGGAATGCAAACTTGTGCAACCACTTTGGAAATCAGTGTGGCGATTTCTCAGGAAATTTGAGATCAACCTACCCCAAGATCCAGTAATACCACTATTGGGAATATACCCAAGAGATGCCCCATCAAATGACAAAAGTATCTCTTCAACTATGTTCATAGCAGCATTGTTTGTAATAGCCAAAACCGGGAAACAACCTAGATGCCCTTCAATGGAGGAATGGATGAAGAAAGTGTGGAATATATACATATTAGAGTACGACTCAGCGGTAAAAAACAATGACTTCTCGAATTTTGCGTGCAAATGGATGGAAATAGAAAACACTATCCTGAGTGAGGTATCCCAGTCCCAAAAAGAGGAACATGGGATGTACTCACTCATAATCGGATTCTAGCCATAAATAAAGGACATTGAGCTATTAATTTGTGATCCTAGAGAAGCTAAATAAGACAGTGAACCCAAAGAAAATCATGTAGTCGTCTGCCTGGAGAGGGGAAGTAGACAAGATTGCAGGGCAATAACTGGGAACTTGTGCGGGAGGTGGCTAGGGGCAAAGGGGAAATGGGATGATAAACATGAGAAGGGGAGGATGGGAGGAGCTAGGGTGATTGGGATGGTTGGGATATAGGAAGGGAGGATACGGGAGCAGCGAAGTATATATCCTAACTAAGGGACCCATCTTAGGGTTGGAAAGAAACTTGACTCTATAGGGGTTCGCAGGTGTCCAGGGAGATGTCCCCAGCTGGTACCTTGGGCAACTGAGGAGAGGGAACCTGAAATGACCCTATCCTATACTGATATATATCTTACATATCACCTTAGAACCTTCATCTGGTGATGGATCGAGGTAGAGACAGAGATTCAATTAGGAGCAACCATCTGAGCTCTTAAGGTCCAAATGAGGAGCAGAAGGAGGGAGAACATGAGCAAAAAAATCAGGACCACGAGGGATGCACCCGCTCACTGTGACAGTGGAACTGATTTATTGTGAGCCCACCAAGGCCAGCTCGTCTGGGACTGAATAAGCATGGGTTGAAACTGGACTCTCTGAGCATGGCGGACAATGAAGGCTGATGAGAAGCCAAGGACAATGGCATTAGGTTTGGATCCTAATACATGAACTGGCTTTGTGGGTACTTAGCCTGTTTAGATGCTCACCTTCCTGGACATAGATAGAAGACCTTCGTCTTCCCGCAGGGCAGAGAATTTGGACTGCTCTCCAGTATTGAGAGGGAGGGGGAATGGTGTGGGGGAAGGAGAAGAGGAGTGGGGATAGGGGGAGGGGACTGGCGGGAGGGGGCAATATTTGGGAGGAGGGGAGGGAAATGGGAAACGGGGAGCAGGTGGAAATTTTAATTAAAAAAGAATAAAAAAAAAAGAAAGTGTAATGTGTTGCAGGAGGTCCTTCTGCTCCTCCAGCCAATAGCCGCCGAGATACCAGCCCATTGGGGCGTGGTCTCTTTCCCTTTAAAAACAAAGTGGCTACTTCCCTCCTCTCTCTCTTTACTTTCTGCTCCGGTTCTGGCGACTAGACTTCTTCCTAATTGCGTGCACAGAGGGCTGTTGTCTGGGACGGTGATCTGTAAGTTTATTCCCCTTTAAATAAATACCACCCTAATAATCACAATTCCAAACTGGTGTGGGATTGTTTATGACTTGCGCCTTCATGTGGCACCCAACGTTTGATTTTAGGACACCCCTTCCCTCCCCGCTCGGCTGCCGGGCGCCAGTTCAGCCACGGCCTGTTCCTTGCGGCCTGTGCCTTGTGCGTGGAGCCAGCAGTTTAACATAAATCATCATGCAGTGGCTTTTCTTGCTGCAGTTTTTTATATTTTCCCTTTAGACACCTCAGATTGACTTCAAGTCCCGATGCAGCCTATCATTTGCCTCGCTACGTGGATTTAAATTCCACAGGCCCGCATAGTCTCTGCACATGTGGTTTTCTCTTTTCTGAATCGCTTTCAAATCTCCCTTGCAAGCGCAGCTCTTAAGCGGAACGAACCAGAGCACGCGGTTACCGATTGCGTAAAGCTGCAACCCCTTGGGACAACTCTGTCACGTGGAGGCATACACGGCTTCCGGGTTACTCTTCTCTACCCCTGGATTCTGGGTTTATGGTTCTGTGTACGGAATTGATTTAATTAAATTTACTTTGTTGAGCAACTGGCATTTCCCAGTTTTTAACAAATACTAGGCGGACACTGAAACAGGACCCTGTTTTCGTCGCAACTTGGGAACAGCGCCACCTGCTGGATAATAGGTAATATGAAAGTTTTTGTTTCCAATGAATTTTACTGTTTTGACTACCAAAACAATGGGATTTTTCATGCAAGGTTTATATCACTATGGAGATAACTTAATTTACTGGTTACTAGATTTCAGTATTCTTTTGAATATTCTATTATTTAGGAAAAAAAATGGTCCTAAGAACCATACAATCTTTAACAGAAACTAATACAGGTCAGGAGATTCAGGATTCAAAAGCTTTGAAATCACAGGTGCAGAATATGGACAAAAAAATTGATACCTCAGTGAAATCACTAGAAACACATGTAGCTCAGGAGATTCAGGATTTAAGAGAGACAATGATAAAAAGACTTGAAATGATTGAAGAAATTATTGGAGCTGGTGAACAGAGTGAGAAGGCACAAGGATAGGATACAATGCCACCACCAGCTATTAGATCTGGCTTACCCAGGGTTTTAGCGACATACCCTGTAATTCATTCTGACAAAGCATCAACTTCTAAAGGCTCAAAGGGAGTCAGAGAAGCTAGATGGATGCCAATAGCAATGAATGATCTAAAAGAAATTAAGCAAGTTATTGTTACCTTTGGCTTGCACTCTGCATATGTTAAGGAAATGATAAGGACTTGGGCTTCTAATGCTAGAGCTACCCCCCACGATTTCCATCAGTTAGTGTCTGCAGTTTTAGGTAATGGACCTTCCTTGATGTTTGGAATCTATTTCAGAGAAGAATCCAAACATATGGAACAGCAAGGAAGAGCAAAAGGTGTGGAGGTTTCCCAAGATCAAATTCTTGGTGTAGGACAATATGCTGATCCACAGGTACAAGCTCTTTATGATGATGAAGTACTGTGTTTATGTCACCAAGCAGCTTTAAATGCTTGGAATAGGCTACACGATCCAGCAAAAAGGGTTGAATCATATACCAGAATTAGGCAGGGACAGAGAGAACCCTTTATTGACTTTTTGCAAAGATTAATTAAGGCTCTGGACATAGGGCTAACAGACCCAGAAGCTAGACGACTACTTCTTGAATCTCTAGTTTTGAGAATGCAAACGTAGAATGCAAAAAGATAATTGGGCCTTTAAAGTTTAGATCAGCACCTATGGATGAATATATTCAGCATACAATGAATGTTGAGACGTGTAGCTATAATGATGAATCTTGGGTAGGAGAAGCGATTTCCCAAGCAATGAGGAGACATCAAACTGCCGGGTGTTTTAATTGTGGTAAATTAGGACATCTGAAAAGGGATTGCAGGCAAAGGATTTCTAGGAATAATATCCCTTCTGGGAATGACAAAAATAGGAGACCTCTCCCTTCAGGTATATGTAGGAGATGCGGTAAAGGCCGACATTGGTCCAGCGAATGCAGGTCAACAACAGACAGACAAGTCAACCCGATACCATGGGGAAACTCTTTGAGGGGCCTCTAGCAGGCCCCCAAGCCAACAGTGGCCCAGTCATTTCCAGTCACAGTAGAGAATGTGCTTCACCAAAAAAATTAAAACCTCCAATTTCTGCTGTAAAAAATATTACTGGTCTAAATGAATAATTACGCATGGAGGATGAGTCAAAAAACCCAGTAAGACAGAGTAAACGCATATTTTGGCAGACTTCTATTAATGATCAAAGACCAAACTAAGAGTCTGTATAAATGGCACTTTTATTGAAGGCTTATTAGACACAGGTGCGGATGTAAGTATCATTACTCCAGAATCTTGGCATCCGAATTGGCCTCTTCAAGAGGTAGATGTTCAGTTCCTGGGAATTGGAACCCTATCTCGTGTAAAACAAAGCACAAGATGGGTTGAATGCATAGGGCCTGAAGGGCAAATAGGAAGACTAAGGCCATATATTGCCAATATCGCAATAAATTTCTGGGGCCGTGACCTGCTACAGCAATGGAATACCCAGATTAACATTCCTGTAGTTCCAGGAACTCATAATTCTGGGAAGGACATGATGAGATATTATGGGAAAACGTCTCCAGCGATTCAGGCTGTACAAGAACATACAGCAAATACCAAACCTTTAGAGGTACCAACAGCCTTACCTTTAAAATGGCTAACTGAGAAGCCAATATGGATCAAACAGTGGCCTCTAGCTGAAGATAAATTACAGGCATTGGAACAGCTGGTGCAAGAGCAACTAGATGCTCAACATATTGAAGAATCCACCAGCCCTTGGAATTCTCCTGTGTTTGTTGTAAAAAAGAAATCCGGTAAATGGAAAATGGTGACAGATTTAAGAGCTGTCAACAAGGTAATTCAACCTATGGGCCCACTACAATCTGGAATTTCTTTGCCTTCTCTATTACCAAAAGGATGGCCTCTTATAGTTATTGATTTGAATGATTGTTTTTTAACCATACAGTTACAAGAAAATGATAGAGAAAAATTTGCCTTCACAGTGCCTATTTATAAAAATTCTCAGCCTAATAGGAGATATCAATGGACTATCCTCCCACAGGGTATGCTCAATAGTCCTACATTGTGCCAATATTTTGTAAGTAAGCCATTGGAAATAATTCGTAAACAATTCCCCAAGTCCGTAATTTACCATTACATGGATGACATCTTGTTATCTGATTCAAATAAAGATACTTTAGAAAGGATGTTTGAAGAAGTAAAGAAAGTCTTGCCTAGGTGGGGATTACAAATTGCCCCTGAAAAGATTCAAAGAGGGAATTCTATTAATTACCTTGGTTACAGAATAGGGTTAGAGAAAATTAAAACGCAAAAGGCACAAATTAGGCGAGACCGGTTAAAGACTCTTAATGACTTCCAAAGATTGTTAGGAGACATTTCCAGTCTACGACCAGCTGTTGGGATAACACCTGATCTAATAGTTCATTTAAACAAAACCTTAGATGGTGATAAAGATTTGAATAGTCCAAGAAAACTGACAGCTGAAACAGAAAAGGAACTGACAATGATTGAGGAAAAATTACAGGAGGCACATGTGGATAGGATGAACGCAAATCTTAGCTGCATCCTAGTCATATTACCTTCCAGAATTTCTCCTACAGGGATTCTAATGCAGAGGGAAAATATTATTTTAGAGTGATATTTATACCTAATAAACCAAGTAAAAAATTAAAAACTTATGTGGAAAAAGTCTCTGAATTAATTATAAAAGGTAAACTGAGACTTCGTCAACTAGCAGGTATAGACCCAGCAGAAATTATAGTGCCTTTTACTACTGAAGAAATAAAAAAGTTATGGGAAGACAATGAACCATGGCAAAGAGCTTGTGCTAATTTTTTGGGAGAAATTAATAGCAACTATCCCAAAAGTGGTAGACTTAACCTCATAAAGAGAACTTCTTGGATTCTTCCTAGAATTGTACGTGATGCTCCAATAACTGGAGACTGTACGTTCAATAATGATGCAAATAAATCAGGGAAAGCAGGTTATAAGTCAGATGAATTGAGTAAGGTGGAACAAAGCCCTTATAATTCTGTCCAGAGGGCAGAATTATATGCCATTCTTATGGTGCTAAGGGATTTTAAAGAACCTCTTAATATAGTTACAGATTCACAATATGCAGAAAGAGTTATCTTGCATATTGAAACCACTGAATTTATACCAGATGACACAGAGTTGACTTCATTGTTTATCCAGGTACAAGACATAATCAGGAACAGGCTTTGTCCAATGTACATAACACACATCCGGTCCCATACAGGTCTGCCTGGTCCTCTAACACAAGGCAACGCTGAGATTGATCAATTATTGATTGGAAGCGTGTTGCAGGACTCAGAATTTCATAAGAAGCATCATGTCAATAGTAAAGGCCTAAAGAAAGAATTTTCCATTACATGGCAACAAGCTAAAGACATTATAAAGAGATGTCCTACTTGTTCTTTCTATAATCAAACACCGTTGCCTGCAGGGAGTAACCCAAAGGGTACTAAGAGAAATGAAATCTGGCAGATGGATGTGTTCCACTTTATGGAATTTTGTAAATTAAAATATGTACATCACACCATAGACACGTATTCAGGTTTTCAATGGGCTACTTCCCTGAGCTCAGAAAAGGCTGATTCAGTAATCACACATCTATTGGAAGTTATGGCCATCATGGAAATATCTGCACAAATAAAGACAGATAATGGTCCAGCATATGTATCTAAGAAAATGAAATGCTTTTTTGCTTATTATAATATAAAACACATTACAGGTATACCACATAATCCCACAGGTCAGGCAGTTATAGAAAGATCAAATTGTACTATAAAGGATATGCTGAACAAACAGAAAGGGACCAAAAATACTCCCAGAAATAGATTACATAATGCTTTATTGACCTTGAAATTTCTTAACGCTAATGAGAAAGGAACGACAGCAGCAGAAAGACATTGGATAATGGAAAAGTCTGCTGAACTAAATCAACCAATTTACTTCAAAGATGTCCTGACCTCTCAATGAAAGCCAGGAGATGTGCTACGTTGGAGAAGGGGTTTTGCTCTGGTTTCCACAGGAGAAGAAAAATTGTGGGTACCATCAAAATTAATAAAGTTTCGATTTGAAGAGGAGAAACCTCTTGGAAAGGAGAAATGACAACTCATCCACAATGATGATATTCCTACAGGTGGTAAGAACAACATATAGAATGTGGGCAGGGTTCTGTTCTTATCTCCACAGGAAAACACTCATCTTTGAAAAATTCAAGGGATCCTGGATGTTTGGATACTGACAGATGGAAAAATACCTGCCCAATAGGAACTATCAAGAAAACTGAATAAGTTGTGTAAGTAAAATATACTAAACCATATTTCTAAATTTATAGAGCTGGTTTTGAAGGTGGACTCTGGCTCAGTCCCTCTCCAATTCCAAGCCTGTTGGTAAGAGAAAAACCCAGAGTTTCTGGAGTTTCTGTCTATTGTCAAGAGCCATGATAGGGGACAGAAAGAAATATGAGTTTAGAAAATATCTTTGCTTTTCCACATATCTATCATACTTTTCATTGAATATATCTATCATTCCTTTCATTGTATTTATATATATATGTGTGTGTGTGTGTGTGTGTGTGTGTATGTCTATATGATTAATGTTTAAGTTTTTCACAATGAACAATGAGTTTTTCCTGAAGTGACATTTAAAGTTTCCAGGAAGAAGATGGGGCCCCATAAGAACAACTACACCTGGTTGATATGACGTCATGATACTGATAGCGCTACTACAAGACCTGTTTTGGGTACCAGCTTTACAAGATAATCCCAACTTGGTTAGCTGAAATGGTGCACCTCTTATACAACATTCTGGCCAGACCTGCACAAAATACTCAGAGACTATTTGCAATTTTAAAAGACATCGATCTTGAAATTAACCATCATTTTACTTTCACAGGGTCCCCCAGAAAGAAAGTCGCAGCCATGAAAGATGGAAGTAACTCTAGAGGACGACGTCCCCTCTCCGAGTAAAGTTTGCCCTTGGGTTTAGGGACATCATTTATGGGTTGATTATAAATTGGTATATGGTTGAGAGTTGGGGAAAAATTTTATAAGCTCGGGGATCATTTGGGAAAAAAAAAAGAGGAATAATAGGTTGGTACTTGTTGGTACTTGTGAGTTATTGTTTTGAGACAAATGTATTGGTATCAATTCTTATATATTGATACAAAGTGAAATTATATTGACTATTGTATGCATGCATGTTTCTACCTCTGTTTAAAAACATTTTTTATGTATTGACATATATTGTATTGATATATATTGTATATATTTACCATATTGCAGTGTACATTTCTACCTCTGATTAAGATACTTACATTTTGCTTGTGTATTGATATATATTTACCATACTGCAATGTATATTTGTACATTGCTTATATTTGGAGGTCATTATCCTCATTTGTTTCACAGTTGTTTATTGTCTTAGTCTTTAAGTTAGATAGGTTTGAGAATTATATAGATCAATAGTATTCTAAGTTTGTCATTTCTAATTAGACTAATCAGGTTCTTTAGATACATAGAGATTATACTCAGTATAGATAGATAATCTTCAACCTCTTCAAAGAGCTGTAGAAAATGTCTTTTAATCTAACTCAGAGTTTTGTGGTAGTGAGACACAATTGCTCCTGGCAACACCGCTCTATTCCTGAGAGAATGTTGAGCACCAAAGACACTCCACCTGGAGCCTTTCTTCTTGGCTGAACTGGCCTATGGGTAAAGAAATGCTCATACCTCAACCACTGACAGAAATACAGAGTATCTGTGAATGGGAAAAACAGGACTTTCATATCCTGCCAAGACAGGGTAAGATAGTTTTGACAAGTTTCTTGACTTTGAAAATGGTGTGTCAGTTATGCTAGGCCTTAGCCAAAGTTGGTTGCTTCAACACTGCAAACATGACCTTGGGTGATTGCCCAGGTAGCTAGTTGTCTCTGTGATTTGTTGCATGTTTTGGAAGGTGTTTGATTGCACTTTTTAATTACTCAGGAAACATTATTTCCCTTCACAGATCTTTGATGGGGTTGAAGACTATATAAATGTTGTTACTTTCGACTCATGACTTAGCCCAGCTATTTATTATATAAGACCTAAGCTAGTTAGAATAGGATATTTGTACTTATTGTATATAATTTCATAGTAGGTTTGGAACTCTCTTACTTAAACAAAAGGGGGAGGTGTTGTGGGAGGTCCTTCTGCTCCTCCAGCCAATAGCCACTGAAATACCAGCCCATTGGGGCGTGGTCTCTTTCCCTTTAAAAAAACAAGTGGCTACTTCCCTCCTCTCTCTCTTTACTTCCTGCTCTGGTTCCGGCGACTAGACTTCTTCCTAATTGCTTGCTGAGAGGGCTGTTTTCTGGGATAGTGATCTGTAAATTTATTCCCCTTTAAATAAATACCACCCTATTAATCACAATTCCAAACTGGGTGGGATTGTTTATGACTTGCGCCTTCAGTAATGAAGTTTCAAAAAAACAGATTGAGAATACACAGTGTATATGCCTGAACAATATATCACACATCTCCAACACGAAATGAAACAAAAAATTTCCAAAGTACCAGCATAATGACCAAGAGCCAAACTGCCTGACAACTTGTTCTTAGCTGTGTGGCTCCTGGCAATGATGGAAAAGAAGGAAATTTGTGTCCAGGAATAGACAAAGAGTGGGGCTTTATTATATAGTATTTTTTGTGTGAAGCATTGTACATTAAAAGAGGAAAAGAAATCGCTTTGTCTCTTTGATTTTTTAGAATTCTCTCTATGTTCTTTCAAGTCAAATTGAAAGACGCAGGTTTATTTGGGTTTCTGTGATGTCAAAATACAATGAAAATAATAGTTACTCATTCCAGAATTCATCCTTGTCCTGACAAATCCCCCTCTCCCTGTCTGTTACACCTGGCCTGATCCCACTGCTTGAGGGATGATGTCAACTCGTGTGTCTCTCTGAGGAGCCCTATCAGAACACACTTGACTTCCATTTAATCTACTCTGGAAGCCCAAATACTTAGGGAGACTTCGATCAAACAGCCTACTGTGCTGGCACACACTGATCCAATAAAGCTGCTACCGTGGGGCTTGTGCTCATTTCCCATGGAGCTTCACTGACCAGCTACTCAAACAGCTGATCAAGCTAGAGAACATTTTATCCTTTTCCCTGTAATTCAACTTGTCGCCTCTTCTTCTCCCACAGACCAGCTTCTTCAAAGAAGGATCCTTACATGGGGTTAAAAGACTTTAAAGTATTAATATTGATTAGACTTTCAAGGTTGCATTTTTATGAATCTACCTGATGCCTATATGTTGTGCATGTAATTATGACAGCTTAAAGTTACAGAAGCCATCTTCAAGTTGTGCATGAGTTAATATTTATCTCTCCCTGAGTATGAGAAGCTACCCATCATGGGTGATAATAGTTTTCACAGGTTATTTCTGGAAGCTACTGTCATAGAACTTATTGCTGTTTGAGTGAGAAATGTCCCCCATAAGCTCTCATATTTGAACATTTTATCGGAAACGTGTGCTGCTCTTTAAAGAGGTTGCAAAACCTTTAGGAGGCATAGAATTGCTGGAGGAAGTATGCCACTGAAGATAGGCTCTAAGAATCTATAGAATCACCCAACTTCCTCTTCTCTCTCTGCCTCCTAACTGTTGAGGCAATGTGGTCAGTCAGCCTCACACTCCTGTTACTATGCCATTCCCAAAGCTATTGAACCAATCCCTCTGAAATGGTGAACCAAATTAAACCTTTTCTCTCCCTTAAGTTGTTTTTCTCATGATGCTTTTTGCTTGCTTGTTTGTCACGATGCTTTGTCACAGCAAACGGAATGAAACCATGACATTTTGCAAGTACACACATGAAATTAACACAAAACCAACCCCAAGAAGGAAAGATGACCAAGGATTAAGGCATATTTAAGATATTGAAATAGCATTTCATTTCCTTTCTCTCAAATGCATTAAAGATACTATTTAACAAAGGAAAAACAAATCACACAGAGTTACCTAAAATGTAGTGCCTCTTGCCAAGTAACATAGTCTTTGTAATGAGAACATGTGAATACACAGTAGAGTAGGGAACCAGGACATAAAAGAGATATACCCAATTCCTAGTTCCCACTAAGAGCATCACCTTTCACGTAGCCACAAACAGCATAAAATATCTTGGGGTAACTCTAACAAAAGAAAGTGAAAGGTCTCTTTGACAAGAACTTTAAGGAATTGAAGGAAGAAATTGAAGAGGATACCAAAAATGGAAGGATCTCCCTTGGTCTTTGATTGGGAGCATCAACATAGTAAAAATGGCAATTCTACCAAAGGCAATTTATAGATTCAATGGAATCCCCATCAAAATCCCATCAAAATTCTTTAATTTTATTTTATTTTTTTGGGTTTTTCGAGACAGGGTTTCTCTGTGGCTTTGGAGCCTGTCCTGGAACTAGCTCTGTAGACCAGGTTGGTCTCGAACTCACAGAGATCTGCCTGCATCTGTCTCCCAAGTGCTGGGATTAAAGGCGTGCATCACCATCGCCCGGCCCATCAAAATTCTTGACAGATATTGAGAGGACATTAATCAAATTTATATGGAAAAACAAAAAATCCTGGATAGCCAAAATAATCTTATACAATAAAAAAATGTCAGGAGGCATTACCATTCCTGACTTCAAACTCTATTACAGAGCTACAGTAATAAAAACAGCATGATATTGGCATAAAATCATAGAATTCGACCAATTGAATCATATAGAAGACACTGATTTTAACCCACAAACATCTGAACACCTCATTTTCTATAAAGTGGCTAAAAGTATACAATGGAAAAGAAAGCATCTTCAACAAATGGTGCTGGCAGAACTCGATGTCAACCTGTAGAGAATGAAAATAAACCCATATCTATCACCATGCACAAAACTCAAGTCCAAATGGATCAAAGACCTCAATATCAATCTGAACACACTGAACCTGAGAAGAGAAAGTGGGAAGTACCCTACAACATATGGGCACAGGAGATTGCTTCCTATGTATAACCCCAGCAACACAGATGATAAAGGCAACATTGAATAATTGGGACCTACTTAAACTGATAAGCTTCTGTAAACAAAGGACACTGTCACTAAGACATAATGGCAACACACTGACTGGGAGAAGATCTTCACCAACCCTGCAACAGACAAAGGTCTGATCTCCAAAATATATAAAGAAATCAAAAAACTAGACTTTAAAATGCTAATTAACTCAATTAAAACATGGGGCACTGAACAACAGGGAATTCTTAACCGAAGAAGTATAATTGGCCAAAAGACACTTAAGGTCATGCTCAACCTCATTAGCGATCAGGGAAATGCAAATCAAAACAATTTTGAGATATCATCTTACACCTGTCAAAATGGCTAAAATCAAAAACACTAATGATAGCTTTTGCTGGAGAGGTTGTGGAGGAAGGGGTACCGTCATCAAATGCTGGTCAGAATGCAAACTTGTCCAACCACATTGGAAATCAGTGTGGCGGTTTCTCAGGAAATTTGGGATCAACCTAACCAAGGACCAAGCAATACCACACTGGGGAATATACCCAAGAGATTCCCTATCATATTACAAAATCATTTGTTCAACTATGTTCATAGCAGCATTATTTGTAATAGCCAGAATCTGGACACAACCTAGATGCCCTTCCATGTAAGAATGGATGAACAAAGTGTGGAAAATATACACAGTAGTGCAGTACTCTGTGGTAAAAAACAATGACTTCTTGAATTTTGCATGCAAATGCATGGAAATAGAAAACACTTTTCTGAGTGAGGTGTCCCAGACCCAAAAATATGAAAATGGGATGTACTCAGTCATAATTGGTTTCTAGCTATAAACAAAGAACATTGCATCTATAATTTGTGATCCCAAAGAAGCTATATAAGAAGGTGAACCCAAAGAAAAACATATAGTTATTCTCCTGGATATGAAAGGTAGACCAGATTGTCAAGCAAATATTTGGGATCTGGGGTGTGGGGTGGGATAGGATAAGAGGGGATGGGAGGAGAAAAGTAAGAAGGAGAGGATGGGGGGAACTTGGGGAATTGGGATGATTGGGATAAAGTAAGTATGGATATGGGAGCAGGGAAGCATATATTTTAATTAAGGTAGCCATTTGAGGGATTTTATTTAAAAAAAGAACTTTGTAAATAGAAGCTTAAGATTCTCAAAAATTGGTCATTTCAGGTTAGGATGGTCTTTAAATTCAATGGCAAACCCCTATATCAAAAGAGTCACACAGGAAAACAGTGGTGTGCTCATAAAATAATGAAGACATTAAGAAAAGTGATACAAAATGACGAATATCAAAAGCCAAATTTCCTAGCCCATCTTGAGCAAGTAGGTTCCCCACCAATACATTTATTCCAGATCATGAGAATAAACATCAACCTCTTTCAAGTACTTCGTTTAATAATAAATTTTTATACCAGTTCTTGGAATTTATACATTGGACAAAGGGTTGGTTTGGGAAGTCCTTCTGTCTATGTTTCTTTTAATTGGTTAATGAATAACATTATTTCAGCCTGTAGCTTAGCAGAATAGACCTAGGTGGTAAAGGTAAACAATGTTGGGAGAAAAGAGGTGGGGTCAGTGAGAAGCCACCTAGACACCACCAGGAAAAACACCTCCTCTGGAGCTACAAAAATTTGTTGGCAAGACATGAACTCGTGGTGATACAGATAAATGTAAATGTGTTAGTTTAGAATGAGGGAGGAATCTAGAAATATGGTTAAGCTATTGGCCAAAGAGTATTGTGAATAATATAGGTTTTATGTGATTATTTCAAGTCAACGTGGTCAGAAAACTAACTAATGAGTGGCCTCCACAAACAAATCAGCTTGTTGAACTGAAGAGTGTTTGTTGTTGTTTTTTTTTTTTTTTAAATCTGTTTGCTCACTTGATCTGGGTTTCATCTAAGCATGTCTATTTGTCTGTGATGATTGCTCGGTTATATATTTACTGCCAATATATTGTTTGGAGGAAGGGGTCTATTGAATCTGCTCAGTTTAATGGACTCTCTATAATTAATTTGAGTTGGTTACTTTCTATCTTATGTAGTTTCCCTGCAGGATAGTGTTTACCAACCAAGACTACATGTTGGCATTAAAGATCTATAAATGGGGAGGTTGAAGGGTCAGAGTCAGATAAGAAGTTGTAATTGTGGACGCAGAGAGGAGAGAGAAAAGAGAAGGAAAGGGAGTATGAGATCACTACCCTATAGTCTTTCAAAATGGAGGAGGGGACCTGAGCTAAGAAGAAAACAGCCACAGCTCTTTCCACAGTCACTATTCCTGTCTAGGCCACAATATCTCCAAGCAGCTAGCACAAGCATTGGAAGTTTCTCTTTTGAGAGGGGCAGCCAGAGTGTGCCACATATGACCATTTTCCCTGGAGTTATGCTCATCATGGAAGGAAGGAGGCATGTCTCCCTAGAATCTCAACAACAATCTCACAGATGAAAATAAAAAGTCTTATTAAGGACACTTGGAGAAGCATTATAACTAACAGAGTTGGGAGGTAATATATCTTCTAGGATGTGATGATGTCAATCTACACAGGCACATCTTCCTCTCTTCTGATCATATGAACAGAATGCCTGCTGGTTTGGGAAGCATCTCATCTGGGATTGTAATACCAGGACATTAAACTGTCCTCTTTGCTGGTCTTCTACCGCCGAGTGGTCTCTCTCTCAGGTACATTGGGATGAATCATTTGCAGGAATAACAGAAAAATAGGTAGAGCATCCAGAATTAGGTATAACATACATGGCCACAATTACATATGCAGCAACAAGGAAACAGATGAAGAATTCTGAGCATCAATGGAAGTTGAGGACCTAATACCAAAGCTAAGTCATGTAACACCATGGGTAGTTTCAGAGTTTCAGAGAGTAAATTCAGTTACATTCTGGAAAAAGCTAAGACTGCAAAAGATGGCTTTCATAATCAGAAAGTAGAAAAATTGGGACTGCAAAAAGGAGGCAGTGAGGAGTCAAGGGTGGTCACTGAGCAATGAAGAACCCCAAGTCCCTATCCCAACATGATACTGATATCATTTTTAAAAGTTATTGAGCCAAAAATCTTGGCAGTCAGAGCTCAGGAGCTGAAATTACATTTCAGTCCCATGTAATGAATCTCTGCCTTGAGCATCTACAATGATGCATTTCTGTCTTGAGCATCTGGAGCAATATTTCTTTTCCTTAAGCATCTATAGCAATGCACCTCGTCCTTGAGCATCTGCTGTCATACCCCTCTAAAATGATTATGTACAGAAATTAACACCTGCTTTAAAAAGCGATATACTACTGGGATAGACCTACCATTGCATGTTTCCTTTGGATGTACACTTTTATATAATTACACCCTAAATTTGATATCAAGACCTGAGCACAAACAGATTTCACAGTTCGCAGTTTCCCCATGTGGTGATAATTTAGTAGGCCTCTGGACACATCCACCAGGAGACTTGAGGGGAGGAAGCAAAGGCATTCACGTTTGAATGTCTCTCATCTGACTCTCGACAGCACTTCTTTTAAAGTTATACCATTCCCTTTTGTGATCCAGAATATTTGCTCACAGCTCAATATTTTTTAACCAACTGTCTTGTTCTTCAGCCATGGCACAGTCAGTAAGGTGCATTCCATACAGATGGAGACCATAAATTTGATCCCTTCAAACTTGTGCAAAAATCTCGGCATTAAAGATATCAACTCATCTCTCAGTTCTGAGGAGACAGCCACACCTGGGTCTCTAAGACTCGCTGTTTGGTCAAGGGGAATTGGTCAGCTCCAGGTTCAAAGAGATGACATATCTTAATCATGACAGAGAGTAATTAAGGAAGACACCCACAGTTAATTCTGGCCTTTGCATGCATATATACACATTTCCATAAAAAGTTACACTCATATATTAAACAACTGTCTTTTGAATTTCTAAATATACACATTTCTGTGGTGAAGTTTTGAGCTTAATTTTGACTGCTCTTTTGAGTTGTAGGAACAGCTGAATGTTTTCTGCCACCAGGTTCCCGCACTGGCTAGCTTTACCCAAAATAATTACATAGAAACTGTATTATTTTAAATAATACTTTGCCCATTAGGTCTAGCCTGTTAGTTGCTAATTCTCACATCTTGATTAACCCATTTCAAATAATCTGTGAAGCACCATGAGCTTATGAGAATCATAAGCTGCTTCTGTCTCGGGGGGGGGGAGGGGGGAATGGCGTCTGTTGACTAGGCTTCTTTCTTCAAGCATTCTGTTGTTTACCTTGCATATCTAACCTGCTGTCCTATCAAAAGGGCCAAGGCAGTTTCTTTATTAACCTATAGACATTTAACCCTCATCCATCACTTTGGCCTTCCTCATACAATGACATTAGAAGAAATCTTTCTCTAAGAACCCTCTCCACTATCTCATTTGGCCTCTTGAATCCTCCCTCCTCTCTTCCAAAGACAAAAGGAAGCTAGTCTCAGACATGTTACACACTCTAAAAAAGGAAGGATGGAATCAAGATTTGATCTCATTACCAAAGTCTAAAATCTTAACCAAGGAACTCACTGCACGACCATACTTTTTTTCAACTGAGAATGAACTCACACTCTGAGGAGCTGAAAGGCAAGTTCATACTGCATTAACTTCACATTGGCCCTTGACAGATATGCAGAGCATTATGATGGACCCCTAACCACTGATACATTGACATCATATTCCTTTGTATTTATCGGGCAGTTGGCCACATACCTTACTCAATCTTTCCTTCAGTGATTTGATTTCCAGAATCCTCCATCACCTCACTTCAATCCTAATTCACACACTCCCCAATACCCCTTGATGGGAGTCAGGTATCAATATCGTACTGGTATTTTCGGTCTGATGGGTTGTGGGGTCTTTTCCACACTCCTCCTAACATCACAGATTCCCTAGATAACTGATTCTAGGGAGCTCGGTGCATTCATCATATGTGTGCATGTCACAAACCAATATACATCAATGTGTACATGTTTAGCCTTGGTGCATGTGAGTCTGTTCATGACTTTTATAGCCAAGTCCCACGGAACATGATCCATGTAAAGGGTACAGTTTTTTACAGTTATTGCAGGCCAATTGTTTAAATGAACTCACAAGGGTTGAGTGGCATGCTTAAGACCTGTGAGAGTGCAAGACAGAAAGAACCCAGGCATGAAAAATATGTGGCAGACAGAAGCCTGGCAAAAGTAATTAGGTAGCCTAAGGTCCACCCATTTGCAGAAGAGCCACTGAGAGTAGACACTTTTCTTTAGGCAGGAGGATCCTGGTCACTCAACATGCTCCAGTAGGGGTAATATACCCAGGGACTTCCAGATGGTATGAATTAAACCATTAATCAAATGAAACCTAATTTTCTTTGCTTCTGAGTATACATTTGTGACCATTCACGATCACTCTGTATCCTCTTAAGTCCCAACACCATGATGTCACATCTTTCCATATGACACGCTTTTCCCTCATGCATTATCCCTCTCTGAGATCCTACATCTTTTTGGCGACTCTCCCCTGTTTCCAAAACAGCCATCTTGTCCTCTTCCACACACTGCATCTCCTTTCTTCCTTTCCTATCCAAGGGGAAAAGACCATAAGTTCTGTTTTGTTTTGAGGCATATCTTTCTGTGATTTCCCATCCACCAGACATTCAATCATTGACCAAACAACATAACATCTTCACGAATTTTTATTTTTAGAGCAAAAATAAAATTCCATTGGGAAAGATACCAGGATTAATAGAAGACCTGAGGTATTTCTGAAAAAAAAGAGTTCCCCAAACACAGTTTTAAGTCTGACCCCCAAAATTTGTGAATTTCACTTTAACAGATCTTCATAAAATCATAGACATAGATATGGAAGTCATTATAAAATTTGATGAAATACACGAAAGTTTTGGTGGGAACTTGGTAAATAATTTTACCTATCTTTTGGGTTCCATCTTTTTCGCTGTGCTGCACATTCTTGCCTGCCAAGGAATCCCTGCCTAATTCCAAATTCACCCCTATTGGAGGACATCCTGGCATAATATGAAGGTTGTTTTCATAGTAGTAATCTAGATGGTCGAAAAGATACACAACTGGATCTTTCTCATAGGTAATGTAGAAACAGTTCTTCATGGTCTGCACCTCATCTGAGACCAGCCCACTCCACACTTCCATAGAGCCTGGCATGATTTGGAGGTTACCTTCAAGGTAGTCAACCAGGAGGTGGCAAATGTACAAGACCGGACCTTTTTGTAGGTAATATAGAACCAGGTCTTCATGATTGGCACCTCCTCTATGACCAACCCCTTCCAGTCATCCTTAGAGCCATTTGTGCCCTCAAATGTTTGTTTTACTGCTCTGCCAACTATGGTGTTTGAGAGATGAGTGTCTGTCTCCTGAGGAAATGGTACATTGTTATGCAGGAACAAAGGGTTTAAAACCCTTTCATCACTGTGAGGTTCCAATCCATAGACAAAACTATCCCATCATACTTCAACAAATAGAGAAAGAGATTTTTTGGCAGTTGATCTAGAATGATGGCTTTCCACTGGGTGACTGGTTCATTGGCTTCCTTCCAGCCATGAGAAATTCTGCGGCCGACAATATTCTCCAGGGCCTCAAAAGGCCTAATCAGTTTTTGCATCTGGAGAGATGACCCATTCCTCTTCTGCACAGATGGCATGCATCTCATACTAAGAGGCGTCTTCATTATGGCTGTAGACTTGCTGAGATAGGCCACTGTCCTCCTGGTCCGCTGTTTCTTGGCTATGTTTCTGTGCTTGGGCTTCATAGCTGCCCACTCACTATGTTGAAATAACTTTCCCTCTGTTTAATTCAGAAACAAAGTCGTGGCATCAATAATGAGTGCCTGCAAGGATAAGAAGGGGAGGCTATGAGGTCAAGGCTCCTTTCTGGAAGAACTTTGGGGCAGGAGACAAAGACAGTGCTGAACAGTTTTGCATACCTAACTGTAATATTCTCTTATGAAATGAATAGGACAATTAGCAAATTTTTCTCTAGAGCTCACTATATAAGTATCAGAGACAAATTCCTGCTGCCCAAAGGCAAATGACCTCTGCTGAGAAACCTACTTTCTGACTGACTAAGTCAATGAGAGGAGAAGGTATGCCTATCCCCGAAATGAGTAAGAAAAATCTGAACAGATAACAAAGGATTCGAAGGACATCCACACGTCTCCTTCGACATCAAGCTAATAGGTATGGGGCTCAATCCAAGACAGCCTGCCAAAGGTCATGGCACTCCAGTCCACTGGCTCTCTGTATTGTGTCTCCTGATCCAGACCCAGGTATATTACATAAAGCCATTCTGTGTCTTCATTGTGGAAGTGAGTACTGTGAGACCCACTTCAACCTGAAAGACTCATTATTCTAGGCAACAGCAGCAGTTGAGCAACAATTAGTATCTTTTAAAACACCTATGGACAAAGAGGAGCTTTGCCATTTTAGTGGATTGATGAATATGATATTGTTAGCAAAGATAAAGTGGGAAGAATAGCTGGCATTCACTATCCCCACAACTATCAAATATAGGAGCTGGTAACAACATACATGGTGGACCCACAGGACATTTGAAGGAAAACTTTTTTGTATTACAGAGGTCTTAGTTGCTTTGTAAACATATTTACCAAAAGAAAATGTCCTACCTCTCCAGATTCCATCTTCCGGAAATGTTCAGGTGCAAAAAGCCTGTTGAACGGTTGTGGAGACCAGGACCTGAACTGTCCTCCTCAGGCACTGTGAGAATAATAAACCCACCTTCATGGAAGACTAGTGCTTTGAGTGGAACAGAGTTGCTACCATGAACCAAGGTTTTGTGACATCACCAAGGCTCTACTTATGTCAGAAATCCCCACACAACCCTGCTACTTCCCTATTTACCCACAGAAACATCCAGCATTCAGCTCCTCAAAAGCTGTATACAGCCACCAGGAGACATAAAATAAGCCCTCACTCATCTTCCCAATTACTCAAGTCACACTCTTGCCCAAGCAACTCAATCCTTGTATCTTAATTTTCTGAAAAAGTCTTTGCTGTCTGAGTCAACAACTCACATAAAAGTTTGTTTTGTTAACTCGCATCTCTCCGTTGGTTATCTCTGAATGATTTTTTCTTCCTTCATAAATAATAAATTTCAAATTACCACTTCCTTTCCTCCTCCCCCTCACTACTCAGGCAACCACCAATCATCTCCACTCCAAATCCAGTCCTAATAGAGGGCAGGGTACCTTGACCTGTGGGAAGCCCTTGCCCCCGCTCCATTCAGATTGAGGAAGGTATGCATCCACATATAATAGGACCACATAAAGCCTGTATGTGCAGTACAGACAAATCCCAGTTCCATTATCATTGGGTTCTCTTTCTGCCCCAATTGTCAGTCACATTCAATGCTTCCACTTTGATCCTGTGCTGTGTCCGTCCCAGCAGAGCTGGTTTTTGAGTTTTTATTAGCTCAGACACAGTGTCTCATTGGTGGAACAAGCCCTTGTATTCCTTAGTTCTTTGCTCTTATTCTCTCCCCTTCAGTACTTCAACTGGAGCTTGGAATCTCAGTCTAGTTTTCTGATGTTGATCCCTGTCTTTATCTCCATCCTTTTCCGTACAACAGTTCTATGGTGATATTCAAGATAGTCATCAGTCTGATTATGGGACAAAGAACCTGAAGTGCCTAGGGATACGGCACAGTGCAGGCACCCACAGCTCACCTGCCCAAGGTCCTCGTTGGGGTCACCCCAAGGCTTCCTAGGAACCCCTCTAGAGAGAAGCCTCTTACTAATCCCAGAATGACTGACTAAGTTGAGATATCAACAGTGTGTGTGTGCATAACTTATGGGGGTGTGTTTGTGTGTTTAAGACACAATAACAGCAGATAGATTATAAAATGAAATTTCTTCTTATCTTGAGAAGAATACTTGCTACAGAAACACTATTACAGTAGTACTGAGATTGTAGGCTGTCTCAGCATGGAGAAGTAACTGGAGCAAACCCCTAGTAGTTCAGCTCAGTGGCCCAAGAAAGATGGTCAAGGAAAGTCAATGAACTCAGGGATGGAAGTTAAAACTCAGGCTAAATAACATTCCAAATCATTTAGGCGGAACATGAGACACTTGTGCAACAGTCACAAGATGTCTAAAATGCCTGGAACTAGAATCTTAGGGCAGGAGGAGTTGTGGAGCTGAGAGTGTATGGCAAAACTGACAGAATCTCACAAAAGACATGTAAGCATAACTAGCAAACATCCATGGAAACCATGAATGGGAGAAAACTCTGAGAAGTCTGCACAAAAACATAACATCTTGACAATTCTGAGATTTAAAGACAGGAGTGATCTTAAATATGTCACTGTAACATGGTGATGATTAACCCACTCCATTCCAGTGTGACCTCCTGATATTTTTAAGATAAACTGTCTATTCTCTCTATATATTTACAGGGAAATTCACATTGCTTGCACAGATTAACTAGCAGCATGAGTTACCACTCCATCAAAGGCAAAGCAAAGCAATCATGGACATGTTGTTGAATGCTGATGATGTTGTTGGGAGTGTTTGTGGGTTTTTTCTTAAAGGGTAATCATTGGTCACACAAATGCATGAAGCAGATCCTGTCTCTGCCATGTATCCTGAAAGACTGTAAACAATAAACTAAAATAGGTTTTTGTCACATACTGGTAAATTATGCTGCTATGTCCAAATAGGTGTGTTGCAGGAGCTCCTTCTGCTCCTTCAGGCTATAGCAACTGAGATAAAGGCCATTGGGGTGTGGTCTCTCTCTCTTTCAATTAGGAGCAACTGACTTCAGCTTGCTCTCATTCATCCACCTTTTCATCCAGCTACTAGGCTCCCTTCCTGATCCTGCAAAGGGATGTTGTCTGGCATGGCAATCTGTAAGGTTTGCCCCTTAAAAGAAATAACCATTTTATGAATCATAATTCTAAACTGGTGTGGGAGATTGCTTGTGACTTACACCTTCTTATGTGATGAAAACAACCAGGGTGTGGAGGGGGTTTTCACAGTTCATGTTGCAGAAGACATGGCAGCAGGATTTGGAGGCTTCTTGTTCTCTGTAAGGAAATCAGTAAACATTGGGGACCAATGAAAAAATGCCCTGATACATCAAGGCTGATCCTTTCAGACACCAATTCCTCCAGCAAGGTTCTGGTTCTCCACAACCTCAAAAACCTCCTAAGGACCAAGTATTCAGAACCAATATCGTGTGTGCATCATATCACATACAATCGTAGTGAGTACACCAATCTGTTTTTTAATGTACATCATTTTGTCCCTGCAGACACATTTATATTTCCAATAAAGATAACTTGGTGCTTCTTTGGGGTCCTCAAATTCCTCTAAGGTGGTGATGGGGCATTCTTACATACTTTTCTGTGTTGTTATGAGACCTTGATGGGACAGCAATTGTTTCAGAAATCAAAGTCAGTTAGGTTCATACCTGTGGTTAGCAGTGTGCTGCACACTTGGGTTGCGTATAGCTAATCTATGAAAGGATGGATTTGCTAATAAAGGTTGGCAGCACACGTGGAGGCAGGCAGTGTTACCTTTTCAAATGACCCATTTTGAAGCCTTACATCAGGCTCCTCTATTCTCCTCATCTTTTTTCTTTATCAGATTAGGACAAAAATTAAAACTCAATGTCCTGGATGTGAACACTGAATGAGTTATCTATGTGAGATCACAGTGACAGAGCTCATGGGAATCTGACTCATTGCAGGATATAAGATATAGCCAGTAATGGCTAGAGCTAGTGGACCAAGCAGTGTTTAAAAGAATACAGTGTGTGTGTTGTTATTTTGGGGCATGAACTAGCCAGGCAGCCATGATCTCGGCTGTGGGAAGAGGCCCTCAGCTCACCACTACAATACACAAGTCCTCCCCCTGTCACTCTGCATCAATGGGTATTTACAGTTTGGATGAAGAGTTCTCCTGGGCATCCCCCCTCAGCTCCTCTGACTCAGTCTTCAACCACACCAGTTTCACTCAGCCTCAAGAGATCACCCATGAACAAGAAGGAGACAATTACCAAGAGAGAAAAAGTATACCACAAAGTACACTTCCCAGTGGATCAAAGTTGATGTTGTTCAAATACATCTCAGGCTAGAGTATTGCTCAGTGCTAGACACTGGTGGCACATGCTTGTAATCCTAGCACTTGAGAGACTGAGGGGAAAGGCTCCTGAGTCCCAGGCCAGCCTGGGCTGCATATTAAGTTCAAATATAGACCTCAGAAAAACTTTAAGATAAACAAATAATAAACATATAAAGTACTTCTCAGGAGGGGAAAACCAAAGAGCATTAAGTACCTGAAGAGACCTCTTATGAAACGGCAATTAGAAACAAAATAGAATTGAAAAGACACTTCTGCTGGAAAACACCATACTGGATCTCAATGCCTGAGTCCGGTAGGAAACTCAGACAACCCCCTCATTTTCTCTGACTTATCACTCCCAATACTAAATAGGCAAACTTGGCATACACCTGGTCCCTCAACAAGGGCAGTTTTCTGTAGAGACAGAGACAGAGAAAATGTGTGCAAAACATCCTTCCATACTCCAACTGCAAACATTCTCATGCCCCACTAAAAGAAAAAGGCCTTTTCTGTGGTTCTTCAGAATAAGGGAGGAAGTCTATTCTCTTATTCCAGTGAAAATATAAGAGGGCTCAAAAGGCAAAGGTTTTTGCCACCAAGGCCTGGCAACCTGAGTTTGATCCCTGTAACTTGCATAAAGTAGAAGAAAATCAACACCATAAAAATGTCTCCTGAGTCCTTCAGGGTTCCTGCTTCATGAAATGTTAACAGACATTCTGCAGGACACCGAAGAATGTGACTGACAAACTGCCAATAGAGGTCAAACAGCCTTAAAAATTCACTGCTTCATGGAAAAGTCTGCCAGATACTATGGGCCTGTAGGCTGAAGAAGGATTTCCCGATGTTACAGAAGAACTTTGGGTTACTGTCCAGGCAGCAAGATATCTCTGTAAAGTTTTAGAAGTTGCTTATAATGCTTATAATATATATTTCTTTTCTCTAGTAGTCTCTGAATCTGCTTTGCTGTTTCTTAATCATATAATATTGAGCAATTTGGGTCCTAAAATTGTATTTTGATCAATGTGTTGGTTTGAAAGAGAATGGTCCCATAAAAGCTCTATTATTTATTTTTTATTTTTTTTTTGGAAAATGTTATAGAAATGGACACTTTTTTAGATAAGTACCATATACCAAAGTTAAACCAGGACCAGGTGAACAATCTAATTAGACCTGTTAGTCGCGAAGAATTAGAAGCTCCTATATTTAAATGCTTGATCCCTAGTTGGTGGAACCATTTTGAGAAAGATTAGATGTGACCTCGTTGGACAGGTGTTTCACAGGATGTGGACTTTGAGATTTCAGAAGCCTAAGACAGGTCCAGCCCCTCCCTCCACCACCTCTACTACCAACTTGTAAATCAGGTTAAAACTTCCAGCTACTCTCCAGTGTCATGCCTGTGTGCTGCCATGCCCCATGACGTGATGGTTATGGACTCACTCTCTGACCATGAGCAAGCCCCCAATTAAATGTTTTCTTTTATAAGCTGCCTTCATCATGGTGTCTCTTTACAATAGAAAAGTAACTATGATAATGTTGTTACATGGTATTGCTGTGTCAGGACTGGTCAAACTGCTTGTTAGAGGAATGTTGACTTAGGAACTTTGCATGAGGGAAGTGGTTGAATGTTTTAAGTGGGGTTAAAAATGCTATAAGAGCTTTGAAGACAATAGTACTGAGAGCAATGTGGACTATAGAGGCCCAGTTCAAGAAGTTTCAGGGTGAAACATTATTAGGAACTACAATAAAGTGAATCCAAAGAAAAACATATAGATCCTCCTGGAAACTGGAACCAGACAAGAGCACTGGGTAAAAGTTGGGAAGGTGGTGATGGGGTGGGAGGAAGGGGAGGCAGGAGAGAGAAGGGAGAAGGGAAGAATTAGGAAGAGCTTGGAAGAGTGGGATTGTTGCTATAGAGCAAGGGTATCTATAGGAGCAGGTAAGACGATATCTTAATTAAGGGAGCCATTTTAGGGTTGGCAAGAAACTTGGCTCTAGAAGGATTCTCAGGTGTCCACGGGGATATCTCCATCTAGGTCCTTGGGCAGTAGATGAGAGGGTGCCTGAACTGGCCTTGTCCCATACTCACACTGATGATTATCTTGAATACCACCATAGAACCTTCGTCCAGCGATGCATGGAGATAGAGACAGAGACCCACATCAGAGCATTAGACTGAGCTCCTAAGATCCAGTTGAAGAGCAGAAAGAGGGAGAAGATGAGTAAGGACATCAGGAACAGGCGGGGTTGGTCCACCCACTGAGACAGTGTGCCTCAGCTAAATCCAGCTGGAAGCATGGGGGCTGACTGAGAAGCCAATGATAATGGCACTGAGATTTGTCTCTACTGCATATACTGGGTTTTGGGGATCCTAGTCTGTTTGAATGCACACATTCCTAGGCCTGGATGGAGCGGGGAGGTCCTTCCCAAAGGGCAGGGTACCCTACCTTCTTAGGATTGGGGGAGAGGGAGCAGAGTGAGTGGGGGAATAGGAGGGAAATGGGAGGAGGGGAGGAAGTGCAAATTTTGAATGGTAGTATTTATAAAAAAAATTTAGAAAAAAAACTGGAATAAAGACAATTCTTGTAATGTTTTAGCCAACAATGTGGCTGCATTTGGCCCTTGTCCTAAGAACTTGCTTGAGGCTAAATTGAAGAGTTTTGGAACAATATTATTGGCAGAGATTTCATTCAAGACAGTATTGACTCATGGTTATTAGTAATCATTCTTAATGCAGCCCTATATTAAAAAAGTGCTAAGCAAGTGTTCTACCACTGAGCTAAATCCCGAACTACTGGCTCCAAAGCTACAAAAAACTCTGTACCCCCCAAAAAAGAAGGAAGGGAGCAAGAAAGAAAGAAAGAAAGAAAGAAAAGTGGAAACAGGGCAAAGAGAAATACAAATGCACAATCTGAGGAGAAAAAGGAAGACCGGGAAATAAAATGCCTACACCTAGGTGTGTGCTGAAAGAGGTACAGAGAAACGCAATGAAGGTAAAGATCCCACCTAGCTAACCATGAAACCTGTAAAAAGAAAATCCCTAGAGAATCTACTCCAAAAAAAACGTAAAGCTTATTCAACAAAGGAAAACACCAAGATCAAAGTTTATACAAATGGACTCCAATGAGAGAGCCATATTCCATCCAAAATGTACATCAATACTTGCCTGACTTTAGAATCCAAAATACTGGAGTTAAGAGGTTGTGAAATCTTCCTCATTAGTTCAGAGAAAAATGTTACAGCCCTGATGGCATGTGGCATGCAGGCCCATAGAGGCCATATATAAAGCTGAGAACATGATGCTTGGATTTGTACTAAAGATCCAAGATGTTGGAGATTCCAGAGTCACAGTGATGCACTAACCCTCTGAAACTGTAAAATGCTTTCTTTTATAAGTTAGCTTGGTATCGTGCTCTCTCTCTCTCTCTCTCTCTCTCTCTCTCTCTCTCTCTTTCTCTCCCCCACCCCATGTGTGGAAATAAATGTAAAAAACTTCTAGTTCTTTAATTTATTACCAACATAGTAAAGATTACAGTTTAACTTTTTGTAAAACAATGTACTCAAGGTGGGGCTGAGAAGATAGCATTGCACTGAGTACTTGCTGCTCTTCTAGGAGACCTGGGTTTGGATCACAGCAGCCCCAGGATTAAGTTCATGGACATGTAACTCCAGTTCCAGGATATCTGAACTCTTCTCACCATGCCAAAAGACACCAGCACAAACCTGGTACATACTCAAGACACACATACAAATAAAATAAATCTTTTTTTAAAATAATCTTTTTAAAAAATAATAAAGGCTATCCTCCTGCAACTTGGGATGGACTTTAAAACACAGCTTAAGAGGTGACTGGGGACTTAAGAGGTGAGTGAACAGTCACATGGCAGGACGCCCCACTCTCTAGGACCTCCCCAGTCAGACAAAACTCCAGGCCCCTCCCCAACTCCCTCAGCTTTTCTAGCCAGCCAGCAGGGAGTTTCCTGTGGCTAGGATCCCCTCAAACCCAATCACACCCATGGGACACCCCCCAAGGTACTAGCCACACCCTGCCTAAGAGCTGAAAGCTTGCTATAATACTGAGGGGACCAAGAGCTTGCTACAACACTGAGGGGATTAAGAGAGCACCAAGAGAGCAAACCAGGAAAGAAGACAGAGAGAGCAGGCGTATAGAGACCTCAGAAGCTTCTGAGACAGACAGTGAAAGTAAATCATATCAAGAAAAACTCCCAAACACTCAAACAGCCTCTTCAAGGACTGGACCAAGACACAAAAACACTGCAGGCCTCATTTGAAGGACTAGATGGGTAGGCGCCAAAGTACGAATCCCTCCAACAACCTAAAAAGCAACATGGTAGCACCAGAACCCAGTGGTCACACAACAGGAAGACTTGATAATCCTAACCCAAAAGAAGTAGAAGAAAACAACTTAAAACTCTTCAACTGGACTTTGGTAGCTCAGTCCAGTGCTCCAATGTGGATCTCTGCCTCTGTTGCCATTAGTTGCTGGATGAATGCTCAATAGTGATATTTACGATAATCATGAGTCTGGTTAGAGAACAAGTCAAGATCTGGCCGCCTCACCTCTATTTCTTAGGGTCTTAGGCATGCCACCACGCCTTAACTCACTTAACCAACTGACTTCCCTTTCGAGTGATGCTGTGTGGTATAAACTTACAGAGAACAGAAATAACAAGTTGTGGCTATAGCACAGGTATACTGAAGTAAAAACTATTGAGTCAAATCAGATAAGTAGCCCTACAAATGGAAAATAAGTAAAGCTAAAAAACCACTTTTTAAAACAAACTCAAAACCTGATGACCTCCCCTTGCAAAGTGATTAGCTGTAAACAAAACACTTATGTCAGCACACAGCCTGGATCTACACTGCATCATGTAGGAAAAAAAGGTCTATTAAACACCTCTTGGTACTATTAGTAGTACAAAAATGAAAGCCAAGTCCTAACAGTGTACTGTTTGCTGATAATAGTTAAAAGAGATAAATACTGGTTTACGAACTACCCAACCTGCACGGAGATCTGATCTCGGCACCAGGAGAGACAGCAGTGCGGTGAGTTTGTGACCAGCGGTGGCGGAAGCAGCCCTGGACAGGGAACTCTGAAGTTCCTCATCCCCCTCCCTATACTCCCCGGGCTCCCTGCAGGGGCTCTACCCCCCCCATACTGCCTCTCTCTTCTTGTCCCACCCAGCTTGCATCCAGGACCCTTCTTCCTTCTGTCCCCTTTCCCCTTTCGGCACATAACACCATCCAGCTCAGTCTGTCTGGCGCTGGGGGCAAATCCTCAGGGCAAGTAGGCAGGCGAGACCTCCTTTGTCTCACTGGCCCGCCTGCACCAACCAAGGTAGGCGCTTTGTTTCCGAACTACCCAACCTGCAGGGAGATCTGATCTCGGCACCAGGAGAGACACCAGTGCGGTGAGTTTGTGACTGGACAGGGAACTCTGAAGTTCCTCATCCCCCTCCCTATACTCCCCGGGCTCCCTGCAGGGGCTCTACCCCCCCATACTGCCTCTCTCTTCTTGTTCCACCCAGCTTGCATCCAGAACCCTTCTTCCTTCTGTCCCCTTTCCTCTTTGGGCACATAACACCATCCAGCTCAGTCTGTCTGGCGCAGGGGGCAAATCCTCAGGGCAAGTAGGCAGGCGAGACCTCCTTTGCTTCACTGGCCCGCCTGCACCAACCAAGGTAGGCGCTTTGTTTAAGAACTACCCAACCTGCATGGAGATCTGATCTCGGCTCCAGGAGAGACAGCAGTGCGGTGAGTTTGTGACCAGCGGTGGCGGAAGCAGCCCTGGACAGGGAACTCTGAAGTTCCTCATCCCCCTCCCTATACTCCCCAGGCTACCTGCAGGGGCTCTACACCCCCCCCCATACTGCCTCTCTCTTCTTGTCCCACCCAGCTTGCATCCAGAACCCTTCTTCCTTCTTTCCCTTTCCTCTTTGGGCACATAACACCATCCAGCTCTGTCTGTCTGGCGCTGGGGGCAAATCCTCAGGGCAAGTAGGCAGGCGAGACCTCCTTTGTCTCACTGGCCCGCCTGCACCAACCAAGGTAGGCGCTTTGTTTACAAACTAACCAACCTGCACAGAGATCTGATCTCGGCACCAGGAGAGACAGCAGTGCGGTGAGTTTGTGACCAGCGGCAGCGGAAGCAGCCCAGGACAGGGAACTCTGAAGTTCCTCATCCCCCTCCCGATACTCCCTGGGCTCCCTACAGGGGCTCTATACCCCGCATACTGCCTCTCTCTTCTTGTCCCACCCAGCTTGCATCCAGAACCCTTCTTCCTTCTGCCCCCTTTCCTCTTTGGGCACATAACACCATCCAGCTCAGTCTGGCTGGCGCTGGGGGCAAATCCTCAGGGCAGGTAGGCAGGCGAGACTTCCTTTGTTTCACTGGCCTGCCTGCAACAAGCAAGGAGAGACATCACTAGAACACCAGGAGAGCTAGCACTGCAGAGAGCCATCACTGGGAAGGTACATCAGCAGGCAAGGAGACCTGATCCGGTAAAAGAAGATCCAGAGGGGAGCATTCGGAGAAAGAGATGGGCAGGCGCCAATGCAAGAATTCACCTAACAATCTGAGAAACTATATGAAACCACCAGAACCCAGCGACCTCCCAACAGGTGGACATGAACACCTTAATCATGAAGAAGTAGATAAAATTGACTTTATGAAAGTGATTGACACGCTTAAACAACATGTAAAAAATGCCCTTATGGAAATGGATGAGAAGTATAACAGAAAGTTTGAAGAATTGAGTAAATCAGTGAATGATACCCTAGGAAACCAAGGAAAAACAATCAAACAGATAATGGAAACAGTTCAAGATTTAAAAACTGAAATGGAGGCAAAGAAGAAAACACAAACAGAAGGCCAGCTGGACAGGGAAAATCTAGGTAAACGAATAGAGACAACAGAAGCAAGCATAACCAACAGAATACAAGAGATAGAAGAAAGAATCTCAGATTCTGAAGATACCATAGAGAAAATAAACACGCTGATCAAAGAAAACAGCAAGGCCAACAAATTCTCATCACAAAACATTCAGGAAATATGGGACACAATAAAAAGACCAAACCTAAGAATAATAGGAATAGAAGAAGGTGAAGAAGCGCAGCTCAACGGTCCAGAAAATATATTTAAGAAAATTATAGAAGAAAACTTTCCCAACCTAAAGAAAGATATACCTATGAAGGTTCAAGAAGCATACAGAACACCGAATAGGCTGGATCAAAAAAAACATCCCCTCGCCATATAATAATCAAAACACAAAGCATACAGAATAAAGAAAGAATACTAAGAGCAGCAAAGGAAAAAGGCCAAGTTACTTATAAAGGTAAACCTATCAGACTTACACCTGACTTCTCTATGGAAACTATGAAAGCCAGAAGGTCCTGGATAGATACTGCAGAAACTAAGAGACCATGGATGCAAGCCCAGACTACTGTACCCAGCCAAGCTTTCGTTCACTATAAATGGAGAAAACAAAATTTTCCAGGATAAAAACAAATTTAAACAATACGTAGCCACAAATCCAGCCTTACAGAAAGTAATAGAGGGAAAATCACTAACCAAGGAGTCCAACAATGACCACAATATCTCAGACAACTAGAGACCCTTCACCAGCGCAACACAAAGAAGGGGAACACACAAAATTTACAACTTAAAAAATGACCGGAATTAACAACCACTGGTCATTAATATCACTTAATATCAATGGACTCAACTCTCCTATAAAAAGGCACAGACTAAGAGATTGGATACGAAAACAGGATCCAACATTCTGCTGTTTACAAGAAACACACCTCAACCACAAAGACAGGCACCTACTCAGAGTAAAGGGTTGGGATAAGGCTTATCAAGTAAATGGACCTAAGAAACAAGCAGGGGTGGCCATACTATTTCTAACAAAGTTGACTTCAAACTTAAATCAATCAGGAGAGATGGAGAGGGACATTTTCTACTCATAACAGGAACAATTCATCAGGATGAAGTCTCAATCCTGAATATCTATGCCCCTAATATAAAAGCACCCATGTACGTAAAAGAAACATTGTTAAAACTCAAGGCAGCCATCAAACCGCACACATTAATAGTAGGAGACTTTAATACTCCTCTCTCACCAATGGACAGGTAAAGTAGACAGAAACCTAACATAGAAATAAGAGAATTAATGGAGGTAATGAATCAAATGGACTTAACAGACATCTATAGAATATTCCACCCAAATAGGAAAAAATATACCTTCTTCTCTGCAGCTCATGGAACCTTCTCAAAAATCGACCACATACTCGGTAACAAAGCAAACATCCACAGTTACAAAAAAATATTAATAACCACCTGTATATTATCAGATCACCATGGATTAAAGCTAGAATTCAGCAACAATGCTACCCCCAGAAAGCCTACAATCTCATGGAAACTGAATAGTCAACTACTGAACCATACCTGGATTAAGGAAGAAATAAAGAAAGAAATTAAATCTTCCTTGAAGACAATGAAAATAAAGAAACAACATACTCAAACCTATGGGACACTATGAAAGCAGTTCTGAGAGGAAAGTTCATAGGACTAACTGCCCACTGAAAGAAAACAGAGAAAGCACACATTGGAGACTTAACAGCCCACCTGAAAGCTCTAGAAAAAAAGAAGCAGACTCACCTAGAAGGGGTAGAAGACTGGAAATAATCAAACTGAGGGCTGAAATCAACAAAATAGAAACACAGAAAACAATTGAAAGAATCAATGAATCAAAAAGCTGGTTCCTGGAGAAAATCAACAAGATTGATAAACCCCTATCCAAACTAATCAAACGGCAGAGAGAGAATTTGCAAATTAATAAGATCAGAAATGAAAAGGGAGACATAACCACAGACACAGAGGAAATTCAGAGAATCATTAGATCTTACTACAAAAGCCTGTATGCCACAAAACTGGAAAATGTAAAAGAAATGGACGCTTTTTTAGATAAATACCATTTACCAAAGTTAAACCAGGACCAGGTGAACAACCTAAATAGACCTGTTAGTCGTGAAGAATTAGAAGCTGTTATCAAAAACCTCCCTTCCAAAAAAAGTCCAGGACCAGATGGTTGCAATGCGGAATTCTAACAGAACTTCCAAGAAGACCTAATACTTATTCTCCTTAATGTAATTCACAATATAGAAACAGAAGAGTCATTGCCAAATTCCTTTTATGAAGCTACAGTAACTCTGATACCAAAACCACACAAAGACCCAACCAAGAAAGAGAATTACAGGCCAATCTCACTCATGAATATCGACGCAAAAATCCTCAACCAAATTCTGGCAAACCGAATCCAAGAACACATTAGAAAAATTATCCATTATGATCAAGTAGGCTTCATACCAGAGATGCAGGGCTGGTTTAACATACGCAAATCTATCAATGTAATCCACCATATAAATAACTGAAAGAAAAAACCATATGATCGTTTCATTAGATGCTGAAAAAGCATTTGACAAAATTCAACATCCCTTTATGATAAAAGTCTTGGAGAGATTAGGGATACAAGGGTCATACCTAAATATAATTAAAGCTATATACAGCAAGCCGACAGCTAATATCAAATTAAATGGAGAGAAACTTAAAGCCATCCCACTAAAATCAGGAACACGCCAAGGCTGTCCACTCTCTCCATACCTCTTCAATATAGTTCTCGAAGTTTTAGCAATAGCAATAAGACAACATAAGGGGATAAAGGGGATTCAAATTGGAAAGGAAGAAGTTAAACTTGCATTATTTGCAGATGATATGATAGTGTACATGAGCGACCCCAAAAACTCCTCCAAAGAACTCCTACAGCTGATAAACACCTTTAGTAATGTGGCAGGATACAAGATCAACTCCAAAAAATCAGTCGCCCTCTTATACACAAAGGATCTGGAAGCAGAGAGAGAAATAAGAGAATCATCACCTTTCACGATAGCCACAAACAGCATAAAATATCTTGGGGTAACTCTAACCAAGGAAGTGAAAGATCTATTTGACAAAAACTTTAAGGCATTGAAGAAAGAAATTGAGGAGGATACCAGAAAATGGAAGGATCTCCCTTGCTCTTGGAATGGGAGGATCAACATAGTAAAAATGGCAATTCTACCAAGGGCAATTTATAGATTCAATGCAATCCCCATTAAAATCCCATTAAAATTCTTCACAGATCTTGAAAGGACAATAATCAACTTTATATGGAGAAACAAAAAACCCAGGATAGCCAAAACAATCTTATACAATAAAGGAACTTCTGGAGGCATTACCATCCCTGACTTCAAACTCTATTACAGAGCTACAGTAATGAAAACAGCGTGGTACTGGCATAAAAACAGAGAAGTTGACCAATGGAATCGTATAGAAGACCCGGATTTTAACCCACAAACCTATGAACAACTGATTTTCGATAAAGGAGCTAAAAGTATACAATGGAAGAAAGAAAGCATCTTCAACAAATGGTCCTGGCACAATTGGATGTCAACCTGTAGAAGAATGAAAATAGACCCATATCTATCACCATGCACAAAACTCAAGTCCAAATGGATCAAAGAACTCAATATCAATCTGAACACACTGAACCTGATAGAGGAGAAAATGGGAAGTACCCTACAACATATGGGCACTGGAGATCGCTTCCTATGTATAACCCCAGCAGCACAGACATTAAGGGCAACATTGAATAAATGGGACCTCCTGAAACTGAGAAGCTTCTGTAAAGCAAAGGACACTGTCATTAAGACAAAAAGGCAGCCTACTGACTGGGAGAAGATCTTCACCAACCCCGCAACAGACAAAGGTCTGATCTCCAAAATATATAAAGAACTCAAGAAACTAGACTTTAAAAGGATAATTAACCCAATTAAAAAATGGGGCACTGAACTGAACAGAGAATTCTCAACAGAAGAAGTTAAAATGGCCAAAAAATACCTAAGGTCATGTTCAAACTCCTTAGCGATCAGAGAAATGCAAATCAAAACAACTTTGAGATATCATCTTACACCTGTCAGAATGGCTAAAATCAAAAACACCAAGGATAGCCTTTGCTGGAGAGGTTGTGGAGAAAGGGGTACCCTCATCCATTGCTGGTGGGACTGCAAACTTGTGCAACCACTTTGGATATCAGTGTGGCGGTTTTCAGAAAAATTGGGATCAACCTACCCCTGGACCCAGCAATAGCACTCTTGGGAATATACCCAAGAGATGCCCTATCATATGACAAAAGCATTTGTCCAACTATGTTCATAGCAGCATTATTTGTAATAGCCAGAACCTGGAAGCAACCTAGATGCCCTTCAATAGAAGAATGGATGAAGAAAGTGTGGAATATATAATATACATTATTTTACTACTCTGCGGTAAAAAACAATGACTTCTCGAATTTTGCATGCAAATGGATGGAAATAGAAAATACGATCCTGAGTGAGGTAACCCAGACTCAAAAAGAAGATCATGGGATGTACTCACTCATCATTGGTTTCTAGCCATGGATAGGGGACACTGAGTCTATAATTTGTGATCCTAAAGAAGCTAACAAGAGGGTAAACCCAAGGAAAAACATATAGTTATCCTCCTGGCTATAGGAAATAGACAGGATTGCCGGGCAAAAATTTGGAATCTTGGGGGTGGAGTGGGATGGGGGTGAGGGGAGATGGGGAGAGAAAAGTGTGAAGGAGAGGATGATGGCCACTTGAGGAAATGGGATGATTGGGGATATAGGAAGTTTAGATAGGGGAGCAGGGAACTCATATCTTAGTTAAGGGAACCACATAAGGGTTGGCAAGAGACTTGAGCTTGTAGTGGTAACCAGGTGCCCAGGGAAATGTCCCCAGTTAGTTCCTTGGGCACCTGAAGATAGGGAACCTGAAATGAACCTATCCTATAACCATAGTGGTGAATATCTTCCATATCACCATAGAACCTTCATCTAGCAATGGATGGAGAGAGAGACAGTGACACACACAGCAGCATCGGACTGAGCTCCCAAGGTCCTAATGAGGAGCAGAAAGAGGGAAAACATGAGCAAGGAAGTCAGGACGCGAGGGGTGTACACACCAACTGAGACAGTGGGGCCGATCTATTGGGAGCTCACTAAGGCCAGCTGGAATGTGACTGAAAAAGCATGGGATAAAACCGGATTCTCTGAACGTGGCGGACAATGAGAGTTGATGCCTGAGGCCAAGGACAGTGGCACAGGGTTGTGATCCCACTTCATGTTTTGGCTTTGTAGGAGTCTACACAGTTTGGATATTCACCTTCCTAGAACTGGATGGAGTGGGGAGGACTTGGAATTTCCACAGGGCAGGGAACCCTGACTGCTCTTGGG